>NW_026990852.1:0-38783 GCF_036250125.1 Pseudopipra pipra
TCAGAAAGCCCTGCCTGCCCACAGAGTGCCCAGGCTGAGTAACACAATGCACCTGAAAGCCAAACCTCACAAGCTTTCTGTCCTGGGAAACAGGGCTGCTGTCCCCGCTTTGGACACCCCCGCCCCGCCATTTTAGCAGCCCCCCCAAAACTCGATCCAAATGAGGATTCCTCGCAGGGAAAAGGTGCCAGCACAGAAAGCCCTGCCTGCCCACAGAGTGCCCAGGCTGCGCCACACACTGCACCTGAAAGCCAAACCTCACAAGCTTTCTGTCCCGGGAAACAGGGCTGCTGTCCCCACTTTGGTCAGCCCCGCCCCGCCATTTTAGCAGCCCCCCCAAAACCCGATCCAAATGAGGATTCCTCGCAGGGAAAAGGTGCCAGCACAGAAAGCCCTGCCTGCCCACGGACACCCCAGGCTGCGCCACACACTGCACCTGAAAGGCAAACCTCACAAGCTTTCTGTCCCGGGAAACAGGGCTGCTGTCCCCCCTTTGGTCAGCCCCGCCCACCACTGCCGGCCACCCGATCCAAACCCGATCCAAATGAGGATTCCTCGCAGGGAAAAGGTGCCAGCACAGAAAGCCCTGCCTGCCCACGGACACCCCAGGCTGCGCCACACACTGCACCTGAAAGCCAAACCTCACAAGCTTTCTGTCCCGGGAAACAGGGCTGCTGTCCCCCCTTTGGTCACCCCCGCCCACCACTGCCGGCCATCCGATCCAAACCCGATCCAAATGAGGATTCCTCGCAGGGAAAAGGTGCCAGCACAGAAAGCCCTGCCTGTTCACGGACAACCCAGGCTGTGCCACACAATGCACCTGAAAGCCAAACCTCACAAGCTTTCTGTCCCGGGAAACAGGGCTGCTGCCCCCCCTTTGGTCAGCCCCGCCCCGCCATTTTAGCAGCCCCCCCAAAACCCGATCCAAATGAGGATTCCTCGCAGGGAAAAGGTGCCAGCACAGAAAGCCCTGCCTGCCCACGGACACCCCAGGCTGCGCCACACACTGCACCTGAAAGCCAAACCTCACAAGCTTTCTGTCCCGGGAAACAGGGCTGCTGTCCCCCCTTTGGTCAGCCCCGCCCCGCCATTTTAGCAGCCCCCCCAAAACCCGATGCAAATGAGGATTCCTCGCAGGAAAAAGGTGCCAGCACAGAAAGCCCTGCCTGCCCACGGACACCCCAGGCTGCGCCACACACTGCACCTGAAAGCCAAACCTCACAAGCTTTCTGTCCCGGGAAACAGGGCTGCTGTCCCCCCTCGGTCAACCCCGCCCCGCCATTTTAGCAGCTCCCCCAAAACCCGATCCAAATGAGGATTCCTCGCAGGGAAAAGGTGCCAGCACAGAAAGCCCTGCCTGCCCACAGAGTGCCCAGGCTGTGCCACACACTGCACCTGAAAGCCAAACCTCACAAGCTTTCTGTCCCGGGAAACAGGGCTGCTGTCCCCCCTTTGGTCAGCCCCGCCCACCACTGCCGGCCATCCGATCCAAACGAGGATTCCTCGCAGGGAAAAGGTGCCAGCACAGAAAGCCCTGCCTGTTCACGGACACCCCAGGCTGCGCCACACACTGCACCTGAAAGCCAAACCACACAAGCTTTCTGTCCCGGGAAACAGGGCTGCTGTCCCCCCTTTGGTCAGCCCCGCCCACCATTGCCGGCCACCCGATCCAAACCCGATCCAAATGAGGATTCCTCGCAGGGAAAAGGTGCCAGCACAGAAAGCCCTGCCTGCCCACAGAGTGCCCAGGCTGCGCCACACACTGCACCTGAAAGCCAAACCTCACAAGCTTTCTGTCCCGGGAAACAGGGCTGCTGTCCCCCCCTTTGGTCAGCCCCGCCCCGCCATTTTAGCAGCCCCCCCCAAACCCGATCCAAATGAGGATTCCTCGCAGGGAAAAGGTGCCAGCACAGAAAGCCCTGCCTGCCCACAATGTGCCCAGGCTGCGCCACACACTGCACCTGAAAGCCAAACCTCACAAGCTTTCTGTCCCGGGAAACAGGGCTGCTGTCCCCCCTTTGGTCAGCCCCGCCCACCACTGCCGGCCACCCGATCCAAACCCGATCCAAATGAGGATTCCTCGCAGGGAAAAGGTGCCAGCACAGAAAGCCCTGCCTGCCCACAGAGTGCCCAGGCTGTGCCACACAATGCACCTGAAAGCCAAACCTCACAAGCTTTCTGTCCTTGGAAACAGGGCTGCTATCCCCGCTTTGGACACCCCCGCCCCGCCATTTTAGCAGCCCCCCCAAAACTCGATCCAAATGAGGATTCCTCGCAGGGAAAAGGTGCCAGCACAGAAAGCCCTGCCTGCCCACAGAGTGCCCAGGCTGCACCACACACTGCACCTGAAAGCCAAACCTCACAAGCTTTCTGTCCCGGGAAACAGGGCTGCTGTCCCCACTTTGGTCAGCCCCGCCCCGCCATTTTAGCAGCCCCCACAAAACCCGATCCAAATGAGGATTCCTCGCAGGGAAAAGGTGCCAGCACAGAAAGCCCTGCCTGCCCACAGAGTGCCCAGGCTGTGCCACACACTGCACCTGAAAGCCAAACCTCACAAGCTTTCTGTCCCGGGAAACAGGGCTGCTGTCCCCCCTTTGGTCAGCCCCGCCCCGCCATTTTAGCAGCCCCCCCAAAACCCGATCCAAATGAGGATTCCTCGCAGGGAAAAGGTGCCAGCACAGAAAGCCCTGCCTGCCCACGGACACCCCAGGCTGCGCCACACACTGTACCTGAAAGCCAAACCTCACAAGCTTTCTGTCCCGGGAAATAGGGCTGCTGTCCCCCCTTTGGTCAGCCCCGCCCACCACTGCCGGCCACCCGATCCAAACCCGATCCAAATGAGGATTCCTCGCAGGGAAAAGGTGCCAGCACAGAAAGCCCTGCCTGCCCACGGACACCCCAGGCTGCGCCACACACTGCACCTGAAAGCCAAACCTCACAAGCTTTCTGTCCCGGGAAACAGGGCTGCTGTCCCCCCTTTGGGCAGCCCCGCCCTGCCATTGCCGGCCACCCGATCCAAACCCGATCCAAATGAGGATTCCTCGCAGGGAAAAGGTGCCAGCACAGAAAGCCCTGCCTGCCCACGGACACCCCAGGCTGCGCCACACACTGCACCTGAAAGCCAAACCTCACAAGCTTTCTGTCCCGGGAAACAGGGCTGCTGTCCCCCATTTGGTCAGCCCCGCCCCGCCATTGTGGGCCACCCGATCCAAACCCGATCCAAATGAGGATTCCTCGCAGGGAAAAGGTGCCAGCACAGAAAGCCCTGCCTGCCCACGGACACCCTAGGCTGCGCCACACACTGCACCTGAAAGCCAAACCTCACAAGCTTTCTGTCCCGGGAAACAGGGCTGCTGTCCCCCCTTTGATCACCCCCTCCCCGCCATTGCCGGCCACCCAATCCAAACCCGATCCAAATGAGGATTCCTCGCAGGGAAAAGGTGCCAGCACAGAAAGCCCTGCCTGCCCACAGAGTCCCCAGGCTGTGCCACACACTGCACCTGAAAGCCAAACCTCACAGGCTTTCTGTCCCGGGAAACAGGGCTGCTGTCCCCCCTTTGGTCAGCCCCGCCCACCACTGCCGGCAACCCGATCCGAACCCGATCCAAATGAGGATTCCTCGCAGGGAAAAGGTGCCAGCACAGAAAGCCCTGCCTGCCCACAGAGTGCCCAGGTTGTGCCACACAATGCACCTGAAAGCCAAACCTCACAAGCTTTCTGTCCTGGGAAACAGGGCTGCTGTCCCCGCTTTGGACACCCCCGCCCCGCCATTTTAGCAGCCCCCCCAAAACTCGATCCAAATGAGGATTCCTCGCAGGGAAAAGGTGCCAGCACAGAAAGCCCTGCCTGCCCACAGAGTGCCCAGGCTGCGCCACACACTGCACCTGAAAGCCAAACCTCACAGGCTTTCTGTCCCGGGAAACAGGGCTGCTGTCCCCCACCTTGGTCAGCCCCGCCCACCACTGCCGGCCACCCGATGAAAACCCGATCCAAAGGAGGATTCCTCGCAGGGAAAAGGTGCCAGCACAGAAAGCCCTGTCTGTTCACGGACACCCCAGGCTGCGCCACACACTGCACCTGAAAGCCAAACCTCACAAGCTTTCTGTCCCGGGAAACAGGGCTGCTGTCCCCCCCCTTGGTCAGCCCCGCCCCGCCATTTTAGCAGCCCCCCCAAAACCCGATCCAAATGAGGATTCCTCGCAGGGAAAAGGTGCCAGCACAGAAAGCCCTGCCTGCCCACGGACACCCCAGGCTGCGCCACACACTGCACCTGAAAGCCAAACCTCACAAGCTTTCTGTCCCGGGAAACAGGGCTGCTGTCCCCCCCCTTGGTCAGCCCCGGCCCGCCATTGCCGGCCACCCGATCCAAACCCGATCCAAATGAGGATTCCTCGCAGGGAAAAGGTGCCAGCACAGAAAGCCCTGCCTGCTCACGGACACCCCAGGCTGCGCCACACACTGCACCTGAAAGCCAAACCTCACAAGCTTTCTGTCCCGGGAAACAGGGCTGCTGTCCCCCCTTTGGTCAGCCCCGCCCACCACTGCCGGCCACCCGATCCAAACCCGATCCAAATGAGGATTCCTCGCAGGGAAAAGGTGCCAGCACAGAAAGCCCTGCCTGCCCACGGACACCCCAGGCTGCGCCACACACTGCACCTGAAAGCCAAACCTCACAAGCTTTCTGTCCCGGGAAACAGGGCTGCTGTCACCCCTTCGGTCACCCCCGCCCCGCCATTTTAGCAGCCCCCCCAAAACTCGATCCAAATGAGGATTCCTCGCAGGGAAAAGGTGCCAGCACAGAAAGCCCTGCCTGCCCTCAGAGTGCCCAGGCTGTGCCACACACTGCACCTGAAAGCCAAACCTCACAAGCTTTCTGTCCCGGGAAACAGGGCTGCTGTCCCCCCTTTGGTCACCCCCGCCCCGGCATTGACGGCCACCCGATCCAAACCCGATCCAAATGAGGATTCCTCGCAGGGAAAAGGTGCCAGACAGAAAGCCCTGCCTGCCCACAGAGGGCCCAGGCTGTGCCACACACTGCACCTGAAAGCCAAACCTCACAAGCTTTCTGTCCCGGGAAACAGGGCTGCTGTCCCCCCTTTGGTCAGCCCCGCCCCGCCATTTGAGCAGCCCCCCCAAAACCCGATCCAAATGAGGATTCCTCGCAGGGAAAAGGTGCCAGCACAAAATGCCCTGCCTGCCCACAGTGTGCCCAGGCTGCGCCACACACTGCACCTGAAAGCCAAACCTCACAAGCTTTCTGTCCCGGGAAACAGGGCTGCTGTCCCGCCCCTTGGTCAGCCCCGCCCCGCCATTGCCGGCCACCCGATCCAAACCCGATCCAAACGAGGATTCCTCGCAGGGAAAAGGTGCCAGCACAGAAAGCCCTGCCTGCCCACGGACACCCCAGGCTGCGCCACACACTGCACCTGAAAGCCAAACCTCACAAGCTTTCTGTCCCGGGAAACAGGGCTGCTGTCCCCCCCCTTGGTCAGCCCCGCCCCGCCATAGCCGGCCACCCGATCCAAACCCGATCCAAATGAGGATTCCTCGCAGGGAAAAGGTGCCAGTACAGAAAGCCCTGCCTGCCCACAGAGTGCCCAGGCTGTGCCACACACTGCACCTGAAAGCCAAACCTCACAAGCTTTCTGTCCCGGGAAACAGGGCTGCTGTCCCCCCTTTGGTCACCCCCGCCCCGCCATTGTGGGCCACCCGATCCAAATGAGGATTCCTCGCAGGGAAAAGGTGCCAGCACAGAAAGCCCTGCCTGCCCACAGAGTGCCCAGGCTGTTCCACACAATGCACCTGAAAGACAAACCTCACAAGCTTTCTGTCCGGGAAACAGGGCTGCTGTCCCCCCTTTGGTCAGCCCCGCCCCGCCATTTTAGCAGCCCCCCCAAAACCCGATCCAAATGAGGATTCCTCGCAGGGAAAAGGTGCCAGCACAGAAAGCCCTGCCTGCCCACAGTGTGCCCAGGCTGCGCCACACACCGCACCTGAAAGCCAAACCTCACAAGCTTTCTGTCCCGGCAAACAGGGCTGCTGTCCCCCACCTTGGTCACCCCCGCCCCGCCATTGCCGGCCACCCGATCCAAACCCGATCCAAATGAGGATTTCTCGCAGGGAAAAGGTGCCAGCACAGAAAGCCCTGCCTGCCCACAGAGTGCCCAGGCTGCGCCACACACTGCACCTGAAAGCCAAACCTCACAAGCTTTCTGTCCCGGGAAACAGGGCTGCTGTCCCCCCTTTGGTCAGCCCCGCCCACCATTGCCGGCCACCCGATCCAAACCCGATCCAAATGATGATTTCTCGCAGGGAAAAGGTGCCAGCACAGAAAGCCCTGCCTGCCCACGGACACCCCAGGCTGCGCCACACACTGCACCTGAAAGCCAAACCTCACAAGCTTTCTGTCCCGGGAAACAGGGCTGCTGTCCCCCCTTTGGTCAGCCCCGCCCACCACTGCCGGCCACACGATCCAAACCCGATCCAAATGAGGATTCCTCGCAGGGAAAACGTGCCAGCACAGAAAGCCCTGCCTGCCCACAATGTGCCCAGGCTGCGCCACACACTGCACCTGAAAGCCAAACCTCACAAGCTTTCTGTCCCGGGAAACAGGGCTGCTGTCCCCCCTTTGGTCAGCCCCGCCCCGCCATTGCCGGCCACCCGATCCAAACCCGATCCAAATGAGGATTCCTCGCAGGGAAAAGGTGCCAGCACAGAAAGCCCTGCCTGCCCACAGAGTGCCCAGGCTGAGTAACACAATGCACCTGAAAGCCAAACCTCACAAGCTTTCTGTCCCGGGAAACAGGGCTGCTGTCCCCCCTTTGGTCAGCCCCGCCCCGCCATTGCCGGCCACCCGATCCAAACCCGATCCAAATGAGGATTCCTCGCAGGGAAAAGGTGCCAGCACAGAAAGCCCTGCCTGCCCACAGAGTGCCCAGGCTGTGCCACACACTGCACCTGAAAGCCAAACCTCACAAGCTTTCTGTCCCGGGAAACAGGGCTGTTGTCCCCCCTTTGGTCAGCCCCGCCCCGCCATTGACGGCCACCCGATCCAAACCCGATCCAAATGAGGATTCCTCGCAGGGAAAAGGTGCCAGCACAGAAAGCCCTGCCTGCCCACGGACACCCCAGGCTGCGCCACACACTGCACCTGAAAGCCAAACCTCACAAGCTTTCTGTCCCGGGAAACAGGGCTGCTGTCCCCCCTTTGGTCAGCCCCGCCACGCCATTTGAGCAGCCCCCCCAAAACCCGATCCAAATGAGGATTCCTCGCAGGGAAAAGGTGCCAGCACAGAAAGCCCTGCCTGCCCACAGAGTGCCCAGGCTGCGCCACACACTGCACCTGAAAGCCAAACCTCACAAGCTTTCTGTCCCGGGAAACAGGGCTGCTGTCCCCCCTTTGGTCAGCCCCCGCCCACCACTGCCGGCCACCCGATCCAAACCCGATCCAAATGAGGATTCCTCGCAGGGAAAACGTGCCAGCACAGAAAGCCCTGCCTGCCCACAATGTGCCCAGGCTGCGCCACACACTGCACCTGAAAGCCAAACCTCACAAGCTTTCTGTCCCGGGAAACAGGGCTGCTGTCCCCCTTTGGTCAGCCCCGCCCCGCCATTTTAGCAGCCCCCCCAAAACCCGATCCAAATGAGGATTCCTCGCAGGAAAAGGTGCAGCACAGAAAGCCCTGCCTGCCCACGGACACCCAGGCTGCGCCACACACTGCACCTGAAAGCCAAACCTCACAAACTTTCTGTCCAGGGAAACAGGGCTGCTGTCCCCCCTTTGGTCAGCCCCGCCCACCACTGCCGACCACCCGATCCAAACCCGATCCAAATGAGGATTCGTCGCAGGGAAAAGGTGCCAGCACAAAAAGAAAAGCCCTGCCTGCCCAGAGAGTGCCCAGGCTGTGCCACACACTGCACCTGAAAGCCAAACCTCACAAGCTTTCTGTCCCGGGAAACAGGGCTGCTGTCCCCCCTTTGGTCAGCCCCGCCCCGCCATTGCCGGCCACCCGATCCAAATGAGGATTCCTCGCAGGGAAAAGGTGCCAGCACAGAAAGCCCTGCCTGCCCACAGACACCCCAGGCTGCGCCACACACTGCACCTGAAAGCCAAACCTCACAAGCTTTCTGTCCCAGGAAACAGGGCTGCTGTCCCCCCTTCGGTCACCCCCGCCCCGCCATTTTAGCAGTCCCCCCAAAACTCGATCCAAATGAGGATTCCTCGCAGGGAAAAGGTGCCAGCACAGAAAGCCCTGCCTGCCCACAGAGTGCCCAGGCTGTGCCACACACTGCACCTGAAAGCCAAACCTCACAAGCTTTCTGTCCCGGGAAACAGGGCTGCTGTCCCCCCTTTGGTCACCCCCGCCCACCACTGCCGGCCATCCGATCCAAACCCGATCCAAATGAGGATTCCTCGCAGGGAAAAGGTGCCAGCACAGAAAGCCCTGCCTGTTCACGGACACCCCCAGGCTGCGCCACACACTGCACCTGAAAGCCAAACCTCACAAGCTTTCTGTCCCGGGAAACAGGGCTGCTGTCCCCCCACTTGTCAGCCCGCCCCGCCATTGCCGGCCACCCGATCCAAACCCGATCCAAATGAGGATTCCTCGCAGGGAAAAGGTGCCAGGACAGAAAGCCCTGCCTGCCCAGAGAGTGCCCAGGCTGTGCCACACACTGCACCTGAAAGCCAAACCTCAGTAAGCTTTCTGTCCCGGGAAACAGGGCTGCTGTCCCCCCTTTGGTCAGCCCCGCCCCGCCATTTTAGCAGCCCCCCCAAAACCCGATCCAAATGAGGATTCCTCGCAGGGAAAAGGTGCCAGCACAGAGAGCCCTGCCTGCCCACGGACACCCCAGCTGCGCCACACACTGCACCTGAAAGCCAAACCTCACAAGCTTTCTGTCCCGGGAAACAGGGCTGCTGCCCCCCCCTAGGTCAGCCCCGCCCACCACTGCCGGCCACACGATCCAAACCAGATCCAAAGGAGGATTCCTCGCAGGGAAAAGGTGCCAGCACAGAAAGCCCTGCCTGCCCACAGAGTGCCCAGGCTGTGCCACACACTGCACCTGAAAGCCAAACCTCACAAGCTTTCTGTCCCGGGAAACAGGGCTGCTGTCCCCCCTTTGGTCAGCCCCGCCCACCATTGCCGGCCACCCGATCCAAACCCGATCCAAATGAGGATTTCTCGCAGGGAAAAGGTGCCAGCACAGAAAGCCCTGCCTGCCCACGGACACCCCAGGCTGCGCCACACACTGCACCTGAAAGCCAAACCTCACAAGCTTTCTGTCCCGGGAAACAGGGCTGCTGTCCCCCCTTTGGTCACCCCCGCCCACCACTGCCGGCCATCCGATCCAAAACCGATCCAAATGAGGATTCCTCGCAGGGAAAAGGTGCCAGCACAGAAAGCCCTGCCTGTTCACGGACACCCCAGGCTGCGCCACACACTGCACCTGAAAGCCAAACCTCACAAGCTTTCTGTCCCGGGAAACAGGGCTGCTGTCCCCCCTTTGGTCAGCCCTGCCCCGCCATTTTAGCAGCCCCCCCAAAACCCGATCCAAAAGAGGATTCCTCGCAGGGAAAAGGTGCCAGCACAGAAAGCCCTGCCTGCCCACGGACACCCCAAGCTGCGCCACACACTGCACCTGAAAGCCAAACCTCACAAGCTTTCTGTCCCGGGAAACAGGGCTGCTGTCCCCCCTTTGGTCAGCCCCGCCCACCACTGCCAGCCATCCGATCCAAACCGATCCAAATGAGGATTCCTCGCAGGGAAAAGGTGCCAGCACAGAAAGCCCTGCCTGCCCACAGTGTGCCCAGGCTGCCGCCACACACTGCACCTGAAAGCCAAACCTCACAAGCTTTCTGTCCCGGGAAACAGGGCTGCTGTCCCCCCCCCCTTTGTTCAGCCCCGCCCCGCCATTGCCGGCCACCCGATCCAAACGAGGATTCCTCGCAGGGAAAAGGTGCCAGCACAGAAAGCCCTGCCTGCCCACGGACACCCCAGGCTGCGCCACACACTGCACCTGAAAGCCAAAGCTCACAAGCTTTCTGTCCCGGGAAACAGGGCTGCTGTCCCCCACCTTGGTCACCCCCGCCCGCCATTGCCGGCCACCCGATCCAAACCCGATCCAAATGAGAATTCCTCGCAGGGAAAAGGTGCCAGCACAGAAAGCCCTGCCTGCCCACAGAGTGCCCAGGCTGTGCCACACACTGCACCTGAAAGCCAAACCTCACAAGCTTTCTGTCCCGGGAAACAGGGCTGCTGTCCCCCCTTTGGTCACCCCCGCCCACCCACTGCCGGCCATCCGATCCAAACCCGATCCAAATGAGGCTCCTCGCATGGAAAAGGTGCCAGCACAGAAAGCCCTGCCTGTTAACGGACACCCCAGGCTGCGCCACACACTGCACCTGAAAGCCAAACTCACAAGCTTTCTGTCCCGGGAAACAGGGCTGCTGTCCCCCACCTTGGTCACCCCCGCCCCGCCATTGCCGGCCACCCGATCCAAACCCGATCCAAATGAGGATTCCTCGCAGGGAAAAGGTGCCAGCACAGAAAGCCCTGCCTGCCCACAGTGTGCCCAGGCTGTGCCACACAATGCACCTGAAAGCCAAACCTCACAAGCTTTCTGTCCCGGGAAACAGGGCTGCTGTCCCCCCTTTGGTCAGCCCGCCCCGCCATTTGAGCAGCCCCCCAAAACTCAATCCAATGAGGACTCCTCGCAGGAAAAGGTGCCAGCACAGAAAGCCCTGCCTGCCCACAGAGTGCCCAGGCTGTGCCACACACTGCACCTGAAAGCCAAACCTCACAAGCTTTCTGTCCCGGGAAACAGGGCTGCTGTCCCCTCTTTGGTCAGCCCGCCCCGCCATTGCCGGCCACCCGATCCAAACCCGATCCAAATGAGGATTCCTCGCAGGGAAAAGGTGCCACCACAGAAAGCCCTGCCTGCCCACAGTGTGCCCAGGCTGTGCCACACACTGCACCTGAAAGCCAAACCTCACAAGCTTTCTGTCCCGGGAAACAGGGCTGCTGTCCCCCCTTTGGTCAGCCCCGCCCCGACATTTTAGCAGCCCCCCCAAACCCGATCCAAATGAGAATTCCTCGCAGGGAAAAGGTGCCAGCACAAGAAAAAAGCTCTGCCTGCCAGAGAGTGCCCAGGCTGCGCCACACACTGCACCTGAAAGCCAAACCTCACAAGCTTTCTGTCCCGGAAACAGGGCTGCTGTCCCCCCTTTGGTCAGCCCCGCCCACCATTGCCGGCCACCCGATCCAAACCCGATCCAAATGAGGATTTCTCGCAGGGAAAGGTGCCAGCACAGAAAGCCCTGCCTGCCCACGGACACCCCAGGCTGCGCCACACAACTGCACCTGAAAGCCAAACCTCACAAGCTTTCTGTCCCGGGAAACAGGGCTGCTGTCCCCCCTTTGGTCAGCCCCGCCCCGCCATTTTAGCAGCCCCCCCAAAACCCGATCCAAATGAGGATTCTCGCAGGGAAAAGGTGCCAGCACAGAGAGCCCTGCCTGCCCAGAGAGTGCCCAGGCTGTGCCACACACTGCACCTGAAAGCCAAACCTCATAAGCTTTCTGTCCCGGGAAACAGGGCTGCTGTCCCCCCTTGGTCAGCCCCGCCCCGCCATTTTAGCAGCCCCCCCAAAACCCGATCCAAATGAGAATTCCTCGCAGGGAAAAGGTGCCAGCACAGAGAGCCCTGCCTGCCCACGGACACCCCAGGCTGCGCCACACACTGCACCTGAAAGCCAAACCTCACAAGCTTTCTGTCCCGGGAAACAGGGCTGCTGCCCCCCCCTTGGTCAGCCCCGCCCACCACTGCCGGCCACACGATCCAAACCCGATCCAAATGAGGATTCCTCGCAGGGAAACGTGCCAGCACAGAAAGCCCTGCCTGCCCACGGACACCCCAGGCTGCGCCACACACTGCATCTGAAAGCCAAACCTCACAAGCTTTCTGTCCCAGGAAACAGGGCTGCTGTCCCCCCTTTGGTCAGCCCCGCCCCGCCATTGCCGGCCACCCGATCCAAATGAGGATTCCTCGCAGGGAAAAGGTGCCAGCACAGAAAGCCCTGCCTGCCCACAGACACCCCAGGCTGCGCCACACACTGCACCTGAAAGCCAAACCTCACAAGCTCTTCTGTCCCGGGAAACAGGGCTGCTGTCCCCCCTTTGGTCAGCCCCGCCCCGCCATTTTAGCAGCCCCCCCAAAACCCGATCCAAATGAGGATTCCTCGCAGGGAAAAGGTGCCAGCACAGAGAGCCCTGCCTGCCCACGGACACCCCAGGCAGCGCCACACACTGCACCTGAAAGCCAAACCTCACAAGCTTTCTGTCCCGGGAAACAGGGCTGCTGCCCCCCCTTGGTCAGCCCCGCCCACCACTGCCGGCCACACGATCCAAACCAGATCCAAAGGAGGATTCCTCGCAGGGAAAAGGTGCCAGCACAGAAAGCCTGCCTGCCCACAGAGTGCCCAGGCTGTGCCACACACTGCACCTGAAAGCCAAACCTCACAAGCTTTCTGTCCCGGGAAACAGGGCTGCTGTCCCCCCTTTGGTCAGCCCCGCCCACCATTGCCGGCCACCGATCCAAACCCGATCCAAATGAGGATTTCTCGCAGGGAAAAGGTGCCAGCACAGAAAGCCCTGCCTGCCCACGGACACCCCAGGCTGCGCCACACACTGCACCTGAAAGCCAAACCTCACAAGCTTTCTGTCCCGGGAAACAGGGCTGCTGTCCCCCCTTTGGTCACCCCCGCCCACCACTGCCGGCATCCGATCCAAAACCGATCCAAATGAGGATTCCTCGCAGGAAAAGGTGCCAGCACAGAAAGCCCTGCCTGTTCACGGACACCCCAGGCTGCGCCACACACTGCACCTGAAAGCCAAACCTCACAAGCTTTCTGTCCCGGGAAACAGGGCTGCTGTCCCCCCTTTGGTCAGCCCTGCCCCGCCATTTTAGCAGCCCCCCCAAAACCCGATCCAAAAGAGGATTCCTCGCAGGGAAAAGGTGCCAGCACAGAAAGCCCTGCCTGCCCACGGACACCCCAGGCTGCGCACACACTGCACCTGAAAGCCAAACCTCACAAGCTTTCTGTCCCGGAAACAGGGCTGCTGTCCCCCCTTTGGTCAGCCCCGCCCACCACTGCCGGCCATCCGATCCAAACCCGATCCAAATGAGGATTCCTCGCAGGGAAAAGGTGCCAGCACAGAAAGCCCTGCCTGCCCACAGTGTGCCCAGGCTGCGCCACACACTGCACCTGAAAGCCAAACCTCACAAGCTTTCTGTCCCGGGAAACAGGGCTGCTGTCCCCACTTTGGTCAGCCCCGCCCCGCCATTTTAGCAGCCCCCCCAAAACCCGATCCAAATGAGGATTCCTCGCAGGGAAAAGGTGCCAGCACAGAAAGCCCTGCCTGCCCACAGTGTGCCCAGGCTGCGCCACACACTGCACCTGAAAGCCAAACCTCACAAGCTTTCTGTCCGGGAAACAGGGCTGCTGTCCCCCCCCTTTGTTCAGCCCCGCCCCGCCATTGCCGGCCACCCGATCCAAACGAGGATTCCTCGCAGGGAAAAGGTGCCAGCACAGAAAGCCCTGCCTGCCCACGGACACCCCAGGCTGCGCCACACACTGCACCTGAAAGCCAAAGCTCACAAGCTTTCTGTCCCGGGAAACAGGGCTGCTGTCCCCCACCTTGGTCACCCCCCCGCCCGCCATTGCCGGCCACCCGATCCAAACCCGATCCAAATGAGAATTCCTCGCAGGGAAAAGGTGCCCAGCACAGAAAGCCCTGCCTGCCCACAGAGTGCCCAGGCTGTGCCACACACTGCACCTGAAAGCCAAACCTCACAAGCTTTCTGTCCCGGGAAACAGGGCTGCTGTCCCCCTTTGTCACCCCCGCCCACCACTGCCGGCCATCCGATCCAAACCCGATCCAAATGAGGATTCCTCGCAGGGAAAAGGTGCCAGCACAGAAAGCCCTGCCTGTTCACGGACACCCCAGGCTGCGCCACACACTGCACCTGAAAGCCAAACCTCACAAGCTTTCTGTCCGGAAACAGGGCTGCTGTCCCCCCTTTGGTCACCCCCGCCCCGCCATTGCCGGCCACCCGATCCAAACCCGATCCAAATGAGGATTCCTCGCAGGGAAAAGGTGCCAGCACAGAAAGCCCTGCCTGCCCACAGTGTGCCCAGGCTGTGCCACACAATGCACCTGAAAGCCAAACCTCACAAGCTTTCTGTCCCGGGAAACAGGGCTGCTGTCCCCCCTTTGGTCAGCCCCGCCCCGACATTTTAGCAGCCCCCCCCAAACCCGATCCAAATGAGAATTCCTCGCAGGGAAAAGGTGCCAGCACAGAAAGCTCTGCCTGCCCAGAGAGTGCCCAGGCTGCGCCACACACTGCACCTGAAAGCCAAACCTCACAAGCTTTCTGTCCGGGAAACAGGGCTGCTGTCCCCCCTTTGGTCAGCCCCGCCCACCATTGCCGGCCACCCGATCCAAACCCGATCCAAATGAGGATTTCTCGCAGGGAAAAGGTGCCAGCACAGAAAGCCCTGCTGCCCACGGACACCCCAGGCTGCGCCACACACTGCACCTGAAAGCCAAACCTCACAAGCTTTCTGTCCCGGGAAACAGGCTGCTGTCCCCCTTTGGTCAGCCCCGCCCACCACTGCCGGCCACCCGATCCAAACCCGATCCAAACGAGGATTCCTCGCAGGGAAAACGTGCCAGCACAGAAAGCCCTGCCTGCCCACAATGTGCCCAGGCTGCGCCACACACTGCACCTGAAAGCCAAACCTCACAAGCTTTCTGTCCCGGGAAACAGGGCTGCTGTCCCCCCTTTGGTCAGCCCCGCCCCGCCATTGCCGGCCACCCGATCCAAACCCGATCCAAATGAGGATTCCTCGCAGGAAAAGGTGCCAGCACAGAAAGCCCTGCCTGCCCACAGAGTGCCCAGGCTGTGCCACACACTGCACCTGAAAGCCAAACCTCACAAGCTTTCTGTCCCGGGAAACAGGCTGCTGTCCCCCCTTTGGTCAGCCCTGCCCCGCCATTTTAGCAGCCCCCCCAAAACCCGATCCAAAAGAGGATTCATCGCAGGGAAAAGGTGCCAGCACAGAAAGCCCTGCCTGCCACGGACACCCCAGGCTGCGCCACACACTGCACCTGAAAGCCAAACCTCACAAGCTTTCTGTCCCGGGAAACAGGGCTGCTGTCCCCCCTTTGGTCAGCCCCGCCCACCACTGCCGGCCACCCGATCCAAACCCGATCCAAATGAGGATTCCTCGCAGGGAAAACGTGCCAGCACAGAAAGCCCTGCCTGCCCACGGACACCCAGGCTGCGCCACACACTGCATCTGAAAGCCAAACCTCACAAGCTTTCTGTCCCGGGAAACAGGGCTGCTGTCCCCCCTTTGGTCAGCCCCGCCCCGCCATTGCCGGCCACCCGATCCAAATGAGGATTCCTCGCAGGGAAAGGTGCCAGCACAGAAAGCCCTGCCTGCCCACAGACACCCCAGGCTGCGCCACACACTGCACCTGAAAGCCAAACCTCACAAGCTTTCTGTCCCAGGAAACAGGGCTGCTGTCCCCCCTTCGGTCACCCCCGCCCCGCCATTTTAGCAGCCCCCCCAAAACTCGATCCAAATGAGGATTCCTCGCAGGGAAATGTGCCAGCACAGAAAGCCCTGCCTGCCCACAGAGTGCCCAGGCTGTGCCACACACTGCACCTGAAAGCCAAACCTCACAAGCTTTCTGTCCCGGGAAACAGGGCTGCTGTCCCCCTTTGGTCACCCCCGCCCACCACTGCCGGCCATCCGATCCAAACCCGATCCAAATGAGGATTCCTCGCAGGAAAAAGGTGCCAGCACAGAAAGCCCTGCCTGTTCACGGACACCCCAGGCTGCGCCACACACTGCACCTGAAAGCCAAACCTCACAAGCTTTCTGTCCCGGGAAACAGGGCTGCTGTCCCCCCTTCGGTCACCCCCGCCCACCACTGCCGGCCACCCGATCCAAACCCGATCCAAATGAGGATTCCTCGCAGGGAAAAGTTGCCAGCACAGAAAGCCCTGCCTGCCCACAGTGTGCCCAGGCTGCGCCACACACTGCACCTGAAAGCCAAACCTCACAAGCTTTCTGTCCCGGGAAAACAGGGCTGCTGTCCCCCCCCCTTGATCAGCCCCGCCCCGCCATTGCCGGCCACCCGATCCAAACCCGATCCAAATGAGGATTCCTCGCAGGGAAAAGGTGCCAGCACAGAAAGCCCTGCCTGCCCAGAGAGTGCCCAGGCTGTGCCTACACACTGCACCTGAAAGCCACACCTCATAAGCTTTCTGTCCCGGGAAACAGGGCTGCTGTCCCCCCTTTGGTCAGCCCCGCCCCGCCATTTTAGCAGCCCCCCAAAACCCGATCCAAATGAGGATTCCTCGCAGGGAAAAGGTGCCAGCACAGAGAGCCCTGCCTGCCCACGGACACCCCAGGCTGCGCCACACACTGCACCTGAAAGCCAAACCTCACAAGCTTTCTGTCCCGGGAAACAGGGCTGCTGCCCCCCCCTTGGTCAGCCCCGCCCACCACTGCCGGCCACACGATCCAAACCAGATCCAAAGGAGGATTCCTCGCAGGGAAAAGGTGCCAGCACAGAAAGCCCTGCCTGCCCACAGAGTGCCCAGGCTGTGCCACACACTGCACCTGAAAGCCAAACCTCACAAGCTTTCTGTCCCGGGAAACAGGGCTGCTGTCCCCCCTTTGGTCAGCCCCGCCCACCATTGCCGGCCACCCGATCCAAACCCGATCCAAATGAGGATTTCTCGCAGGGAAAAGGTGCCAGCACAGAAAGCCCTGCCTGCCCACGGACACCCCAGGCTGCGCCACACACTGCACCTGAAAGCCAAACCTCACAAGCTTTCTGTCCCGGGAAACAGGGCTGCTGTCCCCACTTTGGTCAGCCCCGCCCCGCCATTTTAGCAGCCCCCCCCAAAACCCGATCCAAATGAGGATTCCTCGCAGGGAAAAGGTGCCAGCACAGAAAGCCCTGCCTGCCCACAGTGTGCCCAGGCTGCGCCACACACTGCACCTGAAAGCCAAACCTCACAAGCTTTCTGTCCCGGGAAACAGGGCTGCTGTCCCCCCCCCTTTGTTCAGCCCCGCCCCGCCATTGCCGGCCACCCGATCCAAACGAGGATTCCTCGCAGGGAAAAGGTGCCAGCACAGAAAGCCCTGCCTGCCCACGGACACCCCAGGCTGCGCCACACACTGCACCTGAAAGCCAAAGCTCACAAGCTTTCTGTCCCGGGAAACAGGGCTGCTGTCCCCCACCTTGGTCACCCCCGCCCCGCCATTGCCGGCCACCCGATCCAAACCCGATCCAAATGAGAATTCCTCGCAGGGAAAAGGTGCCAGCACAGAAAGCCCTGCCTGCCCACAGAGTGCCCAGGCTGTGCCACACACTGCACCTGAAAGCCAAACCTCACAAGCTTTCTGTCCCGGGAAACAGGGCTGCTGTCCCCCCTTTGGTCACCCCCGCCCACCACTGCCGGCCATCCGATCCAAACCCGATCCAAATGAGGCTCCTCGCAGGGAAAAGGTGCCAGCACAGAAAGCCCTGCCTGTTCACGGACACCCCAGGCTGCGCCACACACTGCACCTGAAAGCCAAACCTCACAAGCTTTCTGTCCCGGGAAACAGGGCTGCTGTCCCCCACCTTGGTCACCCCCGCCCCGCCATTGCCGGCCACCCGATCCAAA
This sequence comes from Pseudopipra pipra, assembly GCF_036250125.1. Lineage (NCBI taxonomy): Eukaryota > Metazoa > Chordata > Aves > Passeriformes > Pipridae > Pseudopipra > Pseudopipra pipra. Next base: position 17,749 of record NW_026990852.1, read on the forward strand.
CCCGATCCAAATGAGGATTCCTCGCAGGGAAAAGGTGCCAGCACAGAAAGCCCTGCCTCCCCACAGTGTGCCCAGGCTGTGCCACACAATGCACCTGAAAGCCAAACCTCACAAGCTTTCTGTCCCGGGAAACAGGGCTGCTGTCCCCCCTTTGGTCAGCCCCGCCCCGCCATTTGAGCAGCCCCCCCAAAACTCAATCCAAATGAGGACTCCTCGCAGGGAAAAGGTGCCAGCACAGAAAGCCCTGCCTGCCCACAGAGTGCCCAGGCTGTGCCACACACTGCACCTGAAAGCCAAACCTCACAAGCTTTCTGTCCCGGGAAACAGGGCTGCTGTCCCCTCTTTGGTCAGCCCCGCCCCGCCATTGCCGGCCACCCGATCCAAACCCGATCCAAATGAGGATTCCTCGCAGGGAAAAGGTGCCACCACAGAAAGCCCTGCCTGCCCACAGTGTGCCCAGGCTGTGCCACACACTGCACCTGAAAGCCAAACCTCACAAGCTTTCTGTCCCGGGAAACAGGGCTGCTGTCCCCCCTTTGGTCAGCCCCGCCCCGACATTTTAGCAGCCCCCCCCAAACCCGATCCAAATGAGAATTCCTCGCAGGGAAAAGGTGCCAGCACAGAAAGCTCTGCCTGCCCAGAGAGTGCCCAGGCTGCGCCACACACTGCACCTGAAAGCCAAACCTCACAAGCTTTCTGTCCCGGGAAACAGGGCTGCTGTCCCCCCTTTGGTCAGCCCCGCCCACCATTGCCGGCCACCCGATCCAAACCCGATCCAAATGAGGATTTCTCGCAGGGAAAAGGTGCCAGCACAGAAAGCCCTGCCTGCCCACGGACACCCCAGGCTGCGCCACACACTGCACCTGAAAGCCAAACCTCACAAGCTTTCTGTCCCGGGAAACAGGGCTGCTGTCCCCCCTTTGGTCAGCCCCGCCCACCACTGCCGGCCACCCGATCCAAACCCGATCCAAACGAGGATTCCTCGCAGGGAAAACGTGCCAGCACAGAAAGCCCTGCCTGCCCACAATGTGCCCAGGCTGCGCCACACACTGCACCTGAAAGCCAAACCTCACAAGCTTTCTGTCCCGGGAAACAGGGCTGCTGTCCCCACTTTGGTCAGCCCCGCCCCGCCATTGCCGGCCAGCCGATCCAAACCGATCCAAATGAGGATTCCTCGCAGGGAAAAGGTGCCAGCACAGAAAGCCCTGCCTGCCCACAGAGTGCCCAGGCTGTGCCACACACTGCACCTGAAAGCCAAACCTCACAAGCTTTCTGTCCCGGGAAACAGGGCTGCTGTCCCCCCTTTGGTCAGCCCCGCCCACCATTGCCGGCCACCCGATCCAAACCCGATCCAAATGATGATTTCTCGCAGGGAAAAGGTGCCAGCACAGAAAGCCCTGCCTGCCCACGGACACCCCAGGCTGCGCCACACACTGCACCTGAAAGCCAAACCTCACAAGCTTTCTGTCCCGGGAAACAGGGCTGCTGTCCCCCCTTTGGTCAGCCCCGCCCCGCCATTTTAGCAGCCCCCCCAAAACCCGATCCAAATGAGGATTCCTCGCAGGGAAAAGGTGCCAGCACAGAAAGCCCTGCCTGCCCACGGACACCCCAGGCTGCGCCACACACTGCACCTGAAAGCCAAACCTCACAAGCTTTCTGTCCCGGGAAACAGGGCTGCTGTCCCCCCTTTGGTCAGCCCCGCCCCGCCATTGCCGGCCACCCGATCCAAATGAGGATTCCTCGCAGGGAAAAGGTGCCAGCACAGAAAGCCCTGCCTGCCCACAGACACCCCAGGCTGCGCCACACACTGCACCTGAAAGCCAAACCTCACAAGCTTTCTGTCCCAGGAAACAGGGCTGCTGTCCCCCCTTCGGTCACCCCCGCCCCGCCATTTTAGCAGTCCCCCCAAAACCCGATCCAAATGAGGATTCCTCGCAGGGAAAAGGTGCCAGCACAGAAAGCCCTGCCTGCCCACAGAGTGCCCAGGCTGTGCCACACACTGCACCTGAAAGCCAAACCTCACAAGCTTTCTGTCCCGGGAAACAGGGCTGCTGTCCCCCCTTTGGTCACCCCCGCCCACCACTGCCGGCCATCCGATCCAAACCCGATCCAAATGAGGATTCCTCGCAGGGAAAAGGTGCCAGCACAGAAAGCCCTGCCTGTTCACGGACACCCCAGGCTGCGCCACACACTGCACCTGAAAGCCAAACCTCACAAGCTTTCTGTCCCGGGAAACAGGGCTGCTGTCCCCCCACTTGGTCAGCCCCGCCCCGCCATTGCCGGCCACCCGATCCAAACCCGATCCAAATGAGGATTCCTCGCAGGGAAAAGGTGCCAGGACAGAAAGCCCTGCCTGCCCAGAGAGTGCCCAGGCTGTGCCACACACTGCACCTGAAAGCCAAACCTCATAAGCTTTCTGTCCCGGGAAACAGGGCTGCTGTCCCCCCTTTGGTCAGCCCCGCCCCGCCATTTTAGCAGCCCCCCCAAAACCCGATCCAAATGAGAATTCCTCGCAGGGAAAAGGTGCCAGCACAGAAAGCCCTGCCTGCCCACGGACACCCCAGGCTGCGCCACACACTGCACCTGAAAGCCAAACCTCACAAGCTTTCTGTCCCGGGAAACAGGGCTGCTGCCCCCCCCTTGGTCAGCCCCGCCCACCACTGCCGGCCACACGATCCAAACCCGATCCAAATGAGGATTCCTCGCAGGGAAAAGGTGCCAGCACAGAAAGCCCTGCCTGCCCACAGAGTGCCCAGGCTGTGCCACACACTGCACCTGAAAGCCAAACCTCACAAGCTTTCTGTCCCGGGAAACAGGGCTGCTGTCCCCCCTTTGGTCAGCCCCGCCCACCATTGCCGGCCACCCGATCCAAACCCGATCCAAATGAGGATTTCTCGCAGGGAAAAGGTGCCAGCACAGAAAGCCCTGCCTGCCCACGGACACCCCAGGCTGCGCCACACACTGCACCTGAAAGCCAAACCTCACAAGCTTTCTGTCCCGGGAAACAGGGCTGCTGTCCCCCCTTTGGTCACCCCCGCCCACCACTGCCGGCCATCCGATCCAAAACCGATCCAAATGAGGATTCCTCGCAGGGAAAAGGTGCCAGCACAGAAAGCCCTGCCTGTTCACGGACACCCCAGGCTGCGCCACACACTGCACCTGAAAGCCAAACCTCACAAGCTTTCTGTCCCGGGAAACAGGGCTGCTGTCCCCCCTTTGGTCAGCCCTGCCCCGCCATTTTAGCAGCCCCCCCAAAACCCGATCCAAAAGAGGATTCCTCGCAGGGAAAAGGTGCCAGCACAGAAAGCCCTGCCTGCCCACGGACACCCCAGGCTGCGCCACACACTGCACCTGAAAGCCAAACCTCACAAGCTTTCTGTCCCGGGAAACAGGGCTGCTGTCCCCCCCCTTTGTTCAGCCCAGCCCCGCCATTGCCGGCCACCCGATCCAAACGAGGATTCCTCGCAGGGAAAAGGTGCCAGCACAGAAAGCCCTGCCTGCCCACGGACACCCCAGGCTGCGCCACACACTGCACCTGAAAGCCAAAGCTAACAAGCTTTCTGTCCCGGGAAACAGGGCTGCTGTCCCCCACCTTGGTCACCCCCGCCCCGCCATTGCCGGCCACCCGATCCAAACCCGATCCAAATGAGAATTCCTCGCAGGGAAAAGGTGCCAGCACAGAAAGCCCTGCCTGCCCACAGAGTGCCCAGGCTGTGCCACACACTGCACCTGAAAGCCAAACCTCACAAGCTTTCTGTCCCGGGAAACAGGGCTGCTGTCCCCCCTTTGGTCACCCCCGCCCACCACTGCCGGCCATCCGATCCAAACCCGATCCAAATGAGGCTCCTCGCAGGGAAAAGGTGCCAGCACAGAAAGCCCTGCCTGTTCACGGACACCCCAGGCTGCGCCACACACTGCACCTGAAAGCCAAACCTCACAAGCTTTCTGTCCCGGGAAACAGGGCTGCTGTCCCCCACCTTGGTCACCCCCGCCCCGCCATTGCCGGCCACCCGATCCAAACCCGATCCAAATGAGGATTCCTCGCAGGGAAAAGGTGCCAGCACAGAAAGCCCTGCCTCCCCACAGTGTGCCCAGGCTGTGCCACACAATGCACCTGAAAGCCAAACCTCACAAGCTTTCTGTCCCGGGAAACAGGGCTGCTGTCCCCCCTTTGGTCAGCCCCGCCCCGCCATTTGAGCAGCCCCCCCAAAACTCAATCCAAATGAGGACTCCTCGCAGGGAAAAGGTGCCAGCACAGAAAGCCCTGCCTGCCCACAGAGTGCCCAGGCTGTGCCACACACTGCACCTGAAAGCCAAACCTCACAAGCTTTCTGTCCCGGGAAACAGGGCTGCTGTCCCCTCTTTGGTCAGCCCCGCCCCGCCATTGCCGGCCACCCGATCCAAACCCGATCCAAATGAGGATTCCTCGCAGGGAAAAGGTGCCACCACAGAAAGCCCTGCCTGCCCACAGTGTGCCCAGGCTGTGCCACACACTGCACCTGAAAGCCAAACCTCACAAGCTTTCTGTCCCGGGAAACAGGGCTGCTGTCCCCCCTTTGGTCAGCCCCGCCCCGACATTTTAGCAGCCCCCCCCAAACCCGATCCAAATGAGAATTCCTCGCAGGGAAAAGGTGCCAGCACAGAAAGCTCTGCCTGCCCAGAGAGTGCCCAGGCTGCGCCACACACTGCACCTGAAAGCCAAACCTCACAAGCTTTCTGTCCCGGGAAACAGGGCTGCTGTCCCCCCTTTGGTCAGCCCCGCCCACCATTGCCGGCCACCCGATCCAAACCCGATCCAAATGAGGATTTCTCGCAGGGAAAAGGTGCCAGCACAGAAAGCCCTGCCTGCCCACGGACACCCCAGGCTGCGCCACACACTGCACCTGAAAGCCAAACCTCACAAGCTTTCTGTCCCGGGAAACAGGGCTGCTGTCCCCCCTTTGGTCAGCCCCGCCCACCACTGCCGGCCACCCGATCCAAACCCGATCCAAACGAGGATTCCTCGCAGGGAAAACGTGCCAGCACAGAAAGCCCTGCCTGCCCACAATGTGCCCAGGCTGCGCCACACACTGCACCTGAAAGCCAAACCTCACAAGCTTTCTGTCCCGGGAAACAGGGCTGCTGTCCCCACTTTGGTCAGCCCCGCCCCGCCATTGCCGGCCAGCCGATCCAAACCCGATCCAAATGAGGATTCCTCGCAGGGAAAAGGTGCCAGCACAGAAAGCCCTGCCTGCCCACAGAGTGCCCAGGCTGTGCCACACACTGCACCTGAAAGCCAAACCTCACAAGCTTTCTGTCCCGGGAAACAGGGCTGCTGTCCCCCCTTTGGTCAGCCCCGCCCACCATTGCCGGCCACCCGATCCAAACCCGATCCAAATGATGATTTCTCGCAGGGAAAAGGTGCCAGCACAGAAAGCCCTGCCTGCCCACGGACACCCCAGGCTGCGCCACACACTGCACCTGAAAGCCAAACCTCACAAGCTTTCTGTCCCGGGAAACAGGGCTGCTGTCCCCCCTTTGGTCAGCCCCGCCCCGCCATTTTAGCAGCCCCCCCAAAACCCGATCCAAATGAGGATTCCTCGCAGGGAAAAGGTGCCAGCACAGAAAGCCCTGCCTGCCCACGGACACCCCAGGCTGCGCCACACACTGCACCTGAAAGCCAAACCTCACAAGCTTTCTGTCCCGGGAAACAGGGCTGCTGTCCCCCCTTTGGTCAGCCCCGCCCCGCCATTGCCGGCCACCCGATCCAAATGAGGATTCCTCGCAGGGAAAAGGTGCCAGCACAGAAAGCCCTGCCTGCCCACAGACACCCCAGGCTGCGCCACACACTGCACCTGAAAGCCAAACCTCACAAGCTTTCTGTCCCAGGAAACAGGGCTGCTGTCCCCCCTTCGGTCACCCCCGCCCCGCCATTTTAGCAGTCCCCCCAAAACCCGATCCAAATGAGGATTCCTCGCAGGGAAAAGGTGCCAGCACAGAAAGCCCTGCCTGCCCACAGAGTGCCCAGGCTGTGCCACACACTGCACCTGAAAGCCAAACCTCACAAGCTTTCTGTCCCGGGAAACAGGGCTGCTGTCCCCCCTTTGGTCACCCCCGCCCACCACTGCCGGCCATCCGATCCAAACCCGATCCAAATGAGGATTCCTCGCAGGGAAAAGGTGCCAGCACAGAAAGCCCTGCCTGTTCACGGACACCCCAGGCTGCGCCACACACTGCACCTGAAAGCCAAACCTCACAAGCTTTCTGTCCCGGGAAACAGGGCTGCTGTCCCCCCACTTGGTCAGCCCCGCCCCGCCATTGCCGGCCACCCGATCCAAACCCGATCCAAATGAGGATTCCTCGCAGGGAAAAGGTGCCAGGACAGAAAGCCCTGCCTGCCCAGAGAGTGCCCAGGCTGTGCCACACACTGCACCTGAAAGCCAAACCTCATAAGCTTTCTGTCCCGGGAAACAGGGCTGCTGTCCCCCCTTTGGTCAGCCCCGCCCCGCCATTTTAGCAGCCCCCCCCAAAACCCGATCCAAATGAGAATTCCTCGCAGGGAAAAGGTGCCAGCACAGAAAGCCCTGCCTGCCCACGGACACCCCAGGCTGCGCCACACACTGCACCTGAAAGCCAAACCTCACAAGCTTTCTGTCCCGGGAAACAGGGCTGCTGCCCCCCCCTTGGTCAGCCCCGCCCACCACTGCCGGCCACACGATCCAAACCCGATCCAAATGAGGATTCCTCGCAGGGAAAAGGTGCCAGCACAGAAAGCCCTGCCTGCCCACAGAGTGCCCAGGCTGTGCCACACACTGCACCTGAAAGCCAAACCTCACAAGCTTTCTGTCCCGGGAAACAGGGCTGCTGTCCCCCCTTTGGTCAGCCCCGCCCACCATTGCCGGCCACCCGATCCAAACCCGATCCAAATGAGGATTTCTCGCAGGGAAAAGGTGCCAGCACAGAAAGCCCTGCCTGCCCACGGACACCCCAGGCTGCGCCACACACTGCACCTGAAAGCCAAACCTCACAAGCTTTCTGTCCCGGGAAACAGGGCTGCTGTCCCCCCTTTGGTCACCCCCGCCCACCACTGCCGGCCATCCGATCCAAAACCGATCCAAATGAGGATTCCTCGCAGGGAAAAGGTGCCAGCACAGAAAGCCCTGCCTGTTCACGGACACCCCAGGCTGCGCCACACACTGCACCTGAAAGCCAAACCTCACAAGCTTTCTGTCCCGGGAAACAGGGCTGCTGTCCCCCCCTTTGGTCAGCCCTGCCCCGCCATTTTAGCAGCCCCCCCAAAAACCCGATCCAAAAGAGGATTCCTCGCAGGGAAAAGGTGCCAGCACAGAAAGCCCTGCCTGCCCACGGACACCCCAGGCTGCGCCACACACTGCACCTGAAAGCCAAACCTCACAAGCTTTCTGTCCCGGGAAACAGGGCTGCTGTCCCCCCCCTTTGTTCAGCCCAGCCCCGCCATTGCCGGCCACCCGATCCAAACGAGGATTCCTCGCAGGGAAAAGGTGCCAGCACAGAAAGCCCTGCCTGCCCACGGACACCCCAGGCTGCGCCACACACTGCACCTGAAAGCCAAAGCTAACAAGCTTTCTGTCCCGGGAAACAGGGCTGCTGTCCCCCACCTTGGTCACCCCCGCCCCGCCATTGCCGGCCACCCGATCCAAACCCGATCCAAATGAGAATTCCTCGCAGGGAAAAGGTGCCAGCACAGAAAGCCCTGCCTGCCCACAGAGTGCCCAGGCTGTGCCACACACTGCACCTGAAAGCCAAACCTCACAAGCTTTCTGTCCCGGGAAACAGGGCTGCTGTCCCCCCTTTGGTCACCCCCGCCCACCACTGCCGGCCATCCGATCCAAACCCGATCCAAATGAGGATTCCTCGCAGGGAAAAGGTGCCAGCACAGAAAGCCCTGCCTGTTCACGGACACCCCAGGCTGCGCCACACACTGCACCTGAAAGCCAAACCTCACAAGCTTTCTGTCCCGGGAAACAGGGCTGCTGTCCCCCCTTTGGTCACCCCCGCCCCGCCATTGCCGGCCACCCGATCCAAACCCGATCCAAATGAGGATTCCTCGCAGGGAAAAGGTGCCAGCACAGAAAGCCCTGCCTGCCCACAGTGTGCCCAGGCTGTGCCACACAATGCACCTGAAAGCCAAACCTCACAAGCTTTCTGTCCCGGGAAACAGGGCTGCTGTCCCCCCTTTGGTCAGCCCCGCCCCGCCATTTGAGCAGCCCCCCCAAAACTCAATCCAAATGAGGACTCCTCGCAGGGAAAAGGTGCCAGCACAGAAAGCCCTGCCTGCCCACAGAGTGCCCAGGCTGTGCCACACACTGCACCTGAAAGCCAAACCTCACAAGCTTTCTGTCCCGGGAAACAGGGCTGCTGTCCCCCCTTTGGTCAGCCCCGCCCCGACATTTTAGCAGCCCCCCCCAAACCCGATCCAAATGAGAATTCCTCGCAGGGAAAAGGTGCCAGCACAGAAAGCTCTGCCTGCCCAGAGAGTGCCCAGGCTGCGCCACACACTGCACCTGAAAGCCAAACCTCACAAGCTTTCTGTCCCGGGAAACAGGGCTGCTGTCCCCCCTTTGGTCAGCCCCGCCCACCATTGCCGGCCACCCGATCCAAACCCGATCCAAATGAGGATTTCTCGCAGGGAAAAGGTGCCAGCACAGAAAGCCCTGCCTGCCCACGGACACCCCAGGCTGCGCCACACACTGCACCTGAAAGCCAAACCTCACAAGCTTTCTGTCCCGGGAAACAGGGCTGCTGTCCCCCCTTTGGTCACCCCCGCCCACCACTGCCGGCCATCCGATCCAAAACCGATCCAAATGAGGATTCCTCGCAGGGAAAAGGTGCCAGCACAGAAAGCCCTGCCTGTTCACGGACACCCCAGGCTGCGCCACACACTGCACCTGAAAGCCAAACCTCACAAGCTTTCTGTCCCGGGAAACAGGGCTGCTGTCCCCCCTTTGGTCAGCCCTGCCCCGCCATTTTAGCAGCCCCCCCAAAACCCGATCCAAAAGAGGATTCCTCGCAGGGAAAAGGTGCCAGCACAGAAAGCCCTGCCTGCCCACGGACACCCCAGGCTGCGCCACACACTGCACCTGAAAGCCAAACCTCACCAGCTTTCTGTCCCGGGAAACAGGGCTGCTGTCCCCCCCCTTTGTTCAGCCCCGCCCCGCCATTGCCGGCCACCCGATCCAAACGAGGATTCCTCGCAGGGAAAAGGTGCCAGCACAGAAAGCCCTGCCTGCCCACGGACACCCCAGGCTGCGCCACACACTGCACCTGAAAGCCAAAGCTCACAAGCTTTCTGTCCCGGGAAACAGGGCTGCTGTCCCCCACCTTGGTCACCCCCGCCCCGCCATTGCCGGCCACCCGATCCAAACCCGATCCAAATGAGAATTCCTCGCAGGGAAAAGGTGCCAGCACAGAAAGCCCTGCCTGCCCACAGAGTGCCCAGGCTGTGCCACACACTGCACCTGAAAGCCAAACCTCACAAGCTTTCTGTCCCGGGAAACAGGGCTGCTGTCCCCCCTTTGGTCACCCCCGCCCACCACTGCCGGCCATCCGATCCAAACCCGATCCAAATGAGGATTCCTCGCAGGGAAAAGGTGCCAGCACAGAAAGCCCTGCCTGTTCACGGACACCCCAGGCTGCGCCACACACTGCACCTGAAAGCCAAACCTCACAAGCTTTCTGTCCCGGGAAACAGGGCTGCTGTCCCCCCTTTGGTCACCCCCGCCCCGCCATTGCCGGCCACCCGATCCAAACCCGATCCAAATGAGGATTCCTCGCAGGGAAAAGGTGCCAGCACAGAAAGCCCTGCCTGCCCACAGTGTGCCCAGGCTGTGCCACACAATGCACCTGAAAGCCAAACCTCACAAGCTTTCTGTCCCGGGAAACAGGGCTGCTGTCCCCCCTTTGGTCAGCCCCGCCCCGCCATTTGAGCAGCCCCCCCAAAACTCAATCCAAATGAGGACTCCTCGCAGGGAAAAGGTGCCAGCACAGAAAGCCCTGCCTGCCCACAGAGTGCCCAGGCTGTGCCACACACTGCACCTGAAAGCCAAACCTCACAAGCTTTCTGTCCCGGGAAACAGGGCTGCTGTCCCCCCTTTGGTCAGCCCCGCCCCGACATTTTAGCAGCCCCCCCCAAACCCGATCCAAATGAGAATTCCTCGCAGGGAAAAGGTGCCAGCACAGAAAGCTCTGCCTGCCCAGAGAGTGCCCAGGCTGCGCCACACACTGCACCTGAAAGCCAAACCTCACAAGCTTTCTGTCCCGGGAAACAGGGCTGCTGTCCCCCCTTTGGTCAGCCCCGCCCACCATTGCCGGCCACCCGATCCAAACCCGATCCAAATGAGGATTTCTCGCAGGGAAAAGGTGCCAGCACAGAAAGCCCTGCCTGCCCACGGACACCCCAGGCTGCGCCACACACTGCACCTGAAAGCCAAACCTCACAAGCTTTCTGTCCCGGGAAACAGGGCTGCTGTCCCCCCTTTGGTCAGCCCCGCCCACCACTGCCGGCCACCCGATCCAAACCAGATCCAAACGAGGATTCCTCGCAGGGAAAACGTGCCAGCACAGAAAGCCCTGCCTGCCCACAATGTGCCCAGGCTGCGCCACACACTGCACCTGAAAGCCAAACCTCACAAGCTTTCTGTCCCGGGAAACAGGGCTGCTGTCCCCCCTTTGGTCAGCCCCGCCCCGCCATTGCCGGCCACCCGATCCAAACCCGATCCAAATGAGGATTCCTCGCAGGGAAAAGGTGCCAGCACAGAAAGCCCTGCCTGCCCACAGAGTGCCCAGGCTGTGCCACACACTGCACCTGAAAGCCAAACCTCACAAGCTTTCTGTCCCGGGAAACAGGGCTGCTGCCCCCCCCTTGGTCAGCCCCGCCCACCACTGCCGGCCACACGATCCAAACCAGATCCAAAGGAGGATTCCTCGCAGGGAAATGTGCCAGCACAGAAAGCCCTGCCTGCCCACAGAGTGCCCAGGCTGCGCCACACACTGCACCTGAAAGCCAAACCTCACAAGCTTTCTGTCCCGGGAAACAGGGCTGCTGTCCCCCCTTTGGTCAGCCCTGCCCCGCCATTTTAGCAGCCCCCCCAAAACCCGATCCAAAAGAGGATTCATCGCAGGGAAAAGGTGCCAGCACAGAAAGCCCTGCCTGCCCACGGACACCCCAGGCTGCGCCACACACTGCACCTGAAAGCCAAACCTCACAAGCTTTCTGTCCCGGGAAACAGGGCTGCTGTCCCCCCTTTGGTCAGCCCCGCCCACCACTGCCGGCCACCCGATCCAAACCCGATCCAAATGAGGATTCCTCGCAGGGAAAACGTGCCAGCACAGAAAGCCCTGCCTGCCCACGGACACCCCAGGCTGCGCCACACACTGCATCTGAAAGCCAAACCTCACAAGCTTTCTGTCCCGGGAAACAGGGCTGCTGTCCCCCCTTTGGTCAGCCCCGCCCCGCCATTGCCGGCCACCCGATCCAAATGAGGATTCCTCGCAGGGAAAAGGTGCCAGCACAGAAAGCCCTGCCTGCCCACAGACACCCCAGGCTGCGCCACACACTGCACCTGAAAGCCAAACCTCACAAGCTTTCTGTCCCAGGAAACAGGGCTGCTGTCCCCCCTTCGGTCACCCCCGCCCCGCCATTTTAGCAGCCCCCCCAAAACTCGATCCAAATGAGGATTCCTCGCAGGGAAATGTGCCAGCACAGAAAGCCCTGCCTGCCCACAGAGTGCCCAGGCTGTGCCACACACTGCACCTGAAAGCCAAACCTCACAAGCTTTCTGTCCCGGGAAACAGGGCTGCTGTCCCCCCTTTGGTCACCCCCGCCCACCACTGCCGGCCATCCGATCCAAACCCGATCCAAATGAGGATTCCTCGCAGGAAAAAGGTGCCAGCACAGAAAGCCCTGCCTGTTCACGGACACCCCAGGCTGCGCCACACACTGCACCTGAAAGCCAAACCTCACAAGCTTTCTGTCCCGGGAAACAGGGCTGCTGTCCCCCCTTCGGTCACCCCCGCCCACCACTGCCGGCCACCCGATCCAAACCCGATCCAAATGAGGATTCCTCGCAGGGAAAAGGTGCCAGCACAGAAAGCCCTGCCTGCCCACAGTGTGCCCAGGCTGCGCCACACACTGCACCTGAAAGCCAAACCTCACAAGCTTTCTGTCCCGGGAAACAGGGCTGCTGTCCCCCCCCTTGATCAGCCCCGCCCCGCCATTGCCGGCCACCCGATCCAAACCCGATCCAAATGAGGATTCCTCGCAGGGAAAAGGTGCCAGCACAGAAAGCCCTGCCTGCCCACAGAGTGCCCAGGCTGTGCCACACACTGCACCTGAAAGCCACACCTCATAAGCTTTCTGTCCCGGGAAACAGGGCTGCTGTCCCCCCTTTGGTCAGCCCCGCCCCGCCATTTTAGCAGCCCCCCCAAAACCCGATCCAAATGAGGATTCCTCGCAGGGAAAAGGTGCCAACACAGAGAGCCCTGCCTGCCCACGGACACCCCAGGCTGCGCCACACACTGCACCTGAAAGCCAAACCTCACAAGCTTTCTGTCCCGGGAAACAGGGCTGCTGCCCCCCCCTTGGTCAGCCCCGCCCACCACTGCCGGCCACACGATCCAAACCAGATCCAAAGGAGGATTCCTCGCAGGGAAAAGGTGCCAGCACAGAAAGCCCTGCCTGCCCACAGAGTGCCCAGGCTGTGCCACACACTGCACCTGAAAGCCAAACCTCACAAGCTTTCTGTCCCGGGAAACAGGGCTGCTGTCCCCCCTTTGGTCAGCCCCGCCCACCATTGCCGGCCACCCGATCCAAACCCGATCCAAATGAGGATTTCTCGCAGGGAAAAGGTGCCAGCACAGAAAGCCCTGCCTGCCCACGGACACCCCAGGCTGCGCCACACACTGCACCTGAAAGCCAAACCTCACAAGCTTTCTGTCCCGGGAAACAGGGCTGCTGTCCCCCCTTTGGTCACCCCCGCCCACCACTGCCGGCCATCCGATCCAAAACCGATCCAAATGAGGATTCCTCGCAGGGAAAAGGTGCCAGCACAGAAAGCCCTGCCTGTTCACGGACACCCCAGGCTGCGCCACACACTGCACCTGAAAGCCAAACCTCACAAGCTTTCTGTCCCGGGAAACAGGGCTGCTGTCCCCCCTTTGGTCAGCCCTGCCCCGCCATTTTAGCAGCCCCCCCAAAACCCGATCCAAAAGAGGATTCCTCGCAGGGAAAAGGTGCCAGCACAGAAAGCCCTGCCTGCCCACGGACACCCCAGGCTGCGCCACACACTGCACCTGAAAGCCAAACCTCACAAGCTTTCTGTCCCGGGAAACAGGGCTGCTGTCCCCACTTTGGTCAGCCCCGCCCACCACTGCCGGCCATCCGATCCAAACCTGATCCAAATGAGGATTCCTCGCAGGGAAAAGGTGCCAGCACAGAAAGCCCTGCCTGCCCACAGTGTGCCCAGGCTGCGCCACACACTGCACCTGAAAGCCAAACCTCACAAGCTTTCTGTCCCGGGAAACAGGGCTGCTGTCCCCACTTTGGTCAGCCCCGCCCCGCCATTTTAGCAGCCCCCCCAAAACCCGATCCAAATGAGGATTCCTCGCAGGGAAAAGGTGCCAGCACAGAAAGCCCTGCCTGCCCACAGTGTGCCCAGGCTGCGCCACACACTGCACCTGAAAGCCAAACCTCACAAGCTTTCTGTCCCGGGAAACAGGGCTGCTGTCCCCCCCCTTTGTTCAGCCCCGCCCCGCCATTGCCGGCCACCCGATCCAAACGAGGATTCCTCGCAGGGAAAAGGTGCCAGCACAGAAAGCCCTGCCTGCCCACGGACACCCCAGGCTGCGCCACACACTGCACCTGAAAGCCAAAGCTCACAAGCTTTCTGTCCCGGGAAACAGGGCTGCTGTCCCCCACCTTGGTCACCCCCGCCCCGCCATTGCCGGCCACCCGATCCAAACCCGATCCAAATGAGGATTCCTCGCAGGGAAAAGGTGCCAGCACAGAAAGCCCTGCCTGCCCACAGACACCCCAGGCTGCGCCACACACTGCACCTGAAAGCCAAACCTCACAAGCTTTCTGTCCCGGGAAACAGGGCTGCTGTCCCCCCTTTGGTCAGCCCCGCCCCGACATTTTAGCAGCCCCCCCCAAACCCGATCCAAATGAGAATTCCTCGCAGGGAAAAGGTGCCAGCACAGAAAGCCCTGCCTGCCCACAGAGTCCCCAGGCTGTGCCACACACTGCACCTGAAAGTCAAACCTCACAGGCTTTCTGTCCCGAGAAACAGGGCTGCTGTCCCCCCTTTGGTCACCCCCGCCCACCACTGCCGGCCATCCGATCCAAACCCGATCCAAATGAGGATTCCTCGCAGGAAAAAGGTGCCAGCACAGAAAGCCCTGCCTGCCCACAGAGTGCCCAGGCTGCGCCACACACTGCACCTGAAAGTCAAACCTCACAAGCTTTCTGTCCCGGGAAACAGGGCTGCTGTCCCCCCCCTTGGTCAGCCCCGCCCCGCCATTGCCGGCCACCCGATCCAAACCCGATCCAAATGAGGATTCCTCGCAGGGAAAAGGTGCCAGCACAGAAAGCCCTGCCTGCCCACAGAGTGCCCAGGCTGTGCCACACACTGCACCTGAAAGCCAAAGCTCACAAGCTTTCTGTCCCGGGAAACAGGGCTGCTGTCCCCCCTTTGGTCAGCCCCGCCCCACCATTGCCGGCCACCCGATCCAAACCGGATCCAAATGAGGATTCCTCGCAGGGAAAAGGTGCCAGCACAGAAAGCCCTGCCTGCCCACAGAGTGCCCAGGCTGTGCCACACACTGCACCTGGAAGCCAAACCTCACAAGCTTTCTGTCCCGGGAAACAGGGCTGCTGTCCCCCCTTTGGTCACCCCCGCCCACCACTGCCGGCCATCCGATCCAAACCCGATCCAAATGAGGATTCCTCGCAGGGAAAAGGTGCCAGCACAGAAAGCCCTGCCTGTTCACGGACACCCCAGGCTGCGCCACACACTGCACCTGAAAGCCAAACCTCACAAGCTTTCTGTCCCGGGAAACAGGGCTGCTGTCCCCCCTTTGGTCAGCCCCGCCCTGCCATTGCCGGCCACCCGATCCAAACCCGATCCAAATGAGGATTCCTCGCAGGGAAAAGGTGCCAGCACAGAAAGCCCTGCCTGCCCACAGTGTGCCCAGGCTGTGCCACACAATGCACCTGAAAGCCAAACCTCACAAGCTTTCTGTCCCGGGAAACAGGGCTGCTGTCCCCCCTTCGGTCACCCCAGCCCCGCCATTTTAGCAGCCCCCCCAAAACTCGATCCAAATGAGGATTCCTCGCAGGGAAAAGTTGCCAGCACAGAAAGCCCTGCCTGTTCACGGACACCCCAGGCTGCGCCACACACTGCACCTGAAAGCCAAACCTCACAAGCTTTCTGTCCCGGGAAACAGGGCTGCTGTCCCCCCCCTTGGTCAGCCCCGCCCCGCCATTGCCGGCCACCCGATCCAAACCCGATCCAAATGAGGATTCCTCCCAGGGAAAAGGTGCCAGCACAGAAAGCCCTGCCTGCCCACAGAGTGCCCAGGCTGTGCCACACACTGCACCTGAAAGCCAAACCTCACAAGCTTTCTGTCCCGGGAAACAGGGCTGCTGTCCCCCCTTTGGTCAGCCCCGCCCACCACTGCCGACCACCCGATCCAAACCCGATCCAAATGAGGATTCCTCGCAGGGAAAAGGTGCCAGCACAGAAAGCCCTGCCTGCCCACAGAGTGCCCAGGCTGTGCCACACACTGCACCTGAAAGCCAAACCTCACAAGCTTTCTGTCCCGGGAAACAGGGCTGCTGTCCCCCCTTTGGTCACCCCCGCCCACCACTGCCGGCCACCCGATCCAAACCCGATCCAAATGAGGATTCCTCGCAGGGAAAAGGTGCCAGCACAGAAAGCCCTGCCTGTTCACGGACACCCCAGGCTGCGCCACACACTGCACCTGAAAGCCAAACCTCACAAGCTTTCTGTCCCGGGAAACAGGGCTGCTGTCCCCCCCCTTGGTCAGCCCCGCCCCGCCATTGCCGGCCACCCGATCCAAACCCGATCCAAATGAGGATTCCTCGCAGGGAAAAGGTGCCAGCACAGAAAGCCCTGCCTGCCCACAGAGTGCCCAGGCTGTGCCACACACTGCACCTGAAAGCCAAACCTCACAAGCTTTCTGTCCCGGGAAACAGGGCTGCTGTCCCCCCTTTGGTCAGCCCCGCCCACCACTGCCGGCCACCCGATCCAAACCCGATCCAAATGAGGATTCCTCGCAGGGAAAAGGTGCCAGCACAGAAAGCCCTGCCTGCCCACAGAGTGCCCAGGCTGTGCCACACACTGCACCTGAAAGCCAAACCTCACAAGCTTTCTGTCCCGGGAAACAGGGCTGCTGTCCCCCCTTTGGTCAGCCCCGCCCACCATTGCCGGCCACCCGATCCAAACCCGATCCAAATGATGATTTCTCGCAGGGAAAAGGTGCCAGCACAGAAAGCCCTGCCTGCCCACGGACACCCCAGGCTGCGCCACACACTGCACCTGAAAGCCAAACCTCACAAGCTTTCTGTCCCGGGAAACAGGGCTGCTGTCCCCCCTTTGGTCAGCCCCGCCCCGCCATTGCCGGCCACCCGATCCAAATGAGGATTCCTCGCAGGGAAAAGGTGCCAGCACAGAAAGCCCTGCCTGCCCACAGACACCCCAGGCTGCGCCACACACTGCACCTGAAAGCCAAACCTCACAAGCTTTCTGTCCCAGGAAACAGGGCTGCTGTCCCCCCTTCGGTCACCCCCGCCCCGCCATTTTAGCAGCCCCCCCAAAACTCGATCCAAATGAGGATTCCTCGCAGGGAAAAGGTGCCAGCACAGAAAGCCCTGCCTGCCCACAGAGTGCCCAGGCTGTGCCACACACTGCACCTGAAAGCCAAACCTCACAAGCTTTCTGTCCCGGGAAACAGGGCTGCTGTCCCCCCTTTGGTCACCCCCGCCCACCACTGCCGGCCATCCGATCCAAACCAGATCCAAATGAGGATTCCTCGCAGGGAAAAGGTGCCAGCACAGAAAGCCCTGCCTGTTCACGGACACCCCAGGCTGCGCCACACACTGCACCTGAAAGCCAAACCTCACAAGCTTTCTGTCCCGGGAAACAGGGCTGCTGTCCCCCCTTTGGTCACCCCCGCCCACCACTGCCGGCCACCCGATCCAAACCCGATCCAAATGAGGATTCCTCGCAGGGAAAAGGTGCCAGCACAGAAAGCCCTGCCTGCCCACAGTGTGCCCAGGCTGCGCCACACACTGCACCTGAAAGCCAAACCTCACAAGCTTTCTGTCCCGGGAAACAGGGCTGCTGTCCCCCCTTTGGTCAGCCCTGCCCCGCCATTTTAGCAGCCCCCCCAAAACCCGATCCAAAAGAGGATTCCTCGCAGGGAAAAGGTGCCAGCACAGAAAGCCCTGCCTGCCCACGGACACCCCAGGCTGCGCCACACACTGCACCTGAAAGCCAAACCTCACAAGCTTTCTGTCCCGGGAAACAGGGCTGCTGTCCCCCCTTTGGTCAGCCCCGCCCACCACTGCCGGCCACCCGATCCAAACCCGATCCAAATGAGGATTCCTCGCAGGGAAAACGTGCCAGCACAGAAAGCCCTGCCTGCCCACAGAGTGCCCAGGCTGTGCCAAACACTGCACCTGAAAGCCAAACCTCACAAGCTTTCTGTCCCGGGAAACAGGGCTGCTGTCCCCCCTTTGGTCAGCCCCGCCCCGCCATTGCCGGCCACCCGATCCAAACCCGATCCAAATGAGGATTCCTTGCAGGGAAAAGGTGCCAGCACAGAAAGCCCTGCCTGCCCACAGAGTGCCCAGGCTGTGCCACACACTGCACCTGAAAGCCAAACCTCACAAGCTTTCTGTCCCGGGAAACAGGGCTGCTGTCCCCCCTTTGGTCAGCCCCGCCCCGCCATTGCCGGCCACCCGATCCAAACCCGATCCAAATGAGGATTCCTCGCAGGGAAAAGGTGCCAGCACAGAAAGCCCTGCCTGCCCACAGTGTGCCCAGGCTGCGCCACACACTGCACCTGAAAGCCAAACCTCACAAGCTTTCTGTCCCGGGAAACAGGGCTGCTGTCCCCCCCCTTTGTTCAGCCCCGCCCCGCCATTGCCGGCCACCCGATCCAAACGAGGATTCCTCGCAGGGAAAAGGTGCCAGCACAGAAAGCCCTGCCTGCCCACGGACACCCCAGGCTGCGCCACACACTGCACCTGAAAGCCAAAGCTCACAAGCTTTCTGTCCCGGGAAACAGGGCTGCTGTCCCCCACCTTGGTCACCCCCGCCCCGCCATTGCCGGCCACCCGATCCAAACCCGATCCAAATGAGGATTCCTCGCAGGGAAAAGGTGCCAGCACAGAAAGCCCTGCCTGCCCACAGACACCCAGGCTGCGCCACACACTGCACCTGAAAGCCAAACCTCACAAGCTTTCTGTCCCGGGAAACAGGGCTGCTGTCCCCCCTTTGGTCAGCCCCGCCCCGACATTTTAGCAGCCCCCCCCAAACCCGATCCAAATGAGAATTCCTCGCAGGGAAAAGGTGCCAGCACAGAAAGCCCTGCCTGCCCACAGAGTCCCCAGGCTGTGCCACACACTGCACCTGAAAGTCAAACCTCACAGGCTTTCTGTCCCGAGAAACAGGGCTGCTGTCCCCCCTTTGGTCACCCCCGCCCACCACTGCCGGCCATCCGATCCAAACCCGATCCAAATGAGGATTCCTCGCAGGAAAAAGGTGCCAGCACAGAAAGCCCTGCCTGCCCACAGAGTGCCCCAGGCTGCGCCACACACTGCACCTGAAAGTCAAACCTCACAAGCTTTCTGTCCCGGGAAACAGGGCTGCTGTCCCCCCCCTTGGTCAGCCCCGCCCCGCCATTGCCGGCCACCCGATCCAAACCCGATCCAAATGAGGATTCCTCGCAGGGAAAAGGTGCCAGCACAGAAAGCCCTGCCTGCCCACAGAGTGCCCAGGCTGTGCCACACACTGCACCTGAAAGCCAAAGCTCACAAGCTTTCTGTCCCGGGAAACAGGGCTGCTGTCCCCCCTTTGGTCAGCCCCGCCCCACCATTGCCGGCCACCCGATCCAAACCGATCCAAATGAGGATTCCTCGCAGGGAAAAGGTGCCAGCACAGAAAGCCCTGCCTGCCCACAGAGTGCCCAGGCTGTGCCACACACTGCACCTGGAAGCCAAACCTCACAAGCTTTCTGTCCCGGGAAACAGGGCTGCTGTCCCCCCTTTGGTCACCCCCGCCCACCACTGCCGGCCATCCGATCCAAACCCGATCCAAATGAGGATTCCTCGCAGGGAAAAGGTGCCAGCACAGAAAGCCCTGCCTGTTCACGGACACCCCAGGCTGCGCCACACACTGCACCTGAAAGCCAAACCTCACAAGCTTTCTGTCCCGGGAAACAGGGCTGCTGTCCCCCCTTTGGTCAGCCCCGCCCTGCCATTGCCGGCCACCCGATCCAAACCCGATCCAAATGAGGATTCCTCGCAGGGAAAAGGTGCCAGCACAGAAAGCCCTGCCTGCCCACAGTGTGCCCAGGCTGTGCCACACAATGCACCTGAAAGCCAAACCTCACAAGCTTTCTGTCCCGGGAAACAGGGCTGCTGTCCCCCCTTCGGTCACCCCAGCCCCGCCATTTTAGCAGCCCCCCCAAAACTCGATCCAAATGAGGATTCCTCGCAGGGAAAAGGTGCCAGCACAGAAAGCCCTGCCTGTTCACGGACACCCCAGGCTGCGCCACACACTGCACCTGAAAGCCAAACCTCACAAGCTTTCTGTCCCGGGAAACAGGGCTGCTGTCCCCCCCCTTGGTCAGCCCCGCCCCGCCATTGCCGGCCACCCGATCCAAACCCGATCCAAATGAGGATTCCTCCCAGGGAAAAGGTGCCAGCACAGAAAGCCCTGCCTGCCCACAGAGTGCCCAGGCTGTGCCACACACTGCACCTGAAAGCCAAACCTCACAAGCTTTCTGTCCCGGGAAACAGGGCTGCTGTCCCCCCTTTGGTCAGCCCCGCCCACCACTGCCGACCACCCGATCCAAACCCGATCCAAATGAGGATTCCTCGCAGGGAAAAGGTGCCAGCACAGAAAGCCCTGCCTGCCCACAGAGTGCCCAGGCTGTGCCACACACTGCACCTGAAAGCCAAACCTCACAAGCTTTCTGTCCCGGGAAACAGGGCTGCTGTCCCCCCTTTGGTCACCCCCGCCCACCACTGCCGGCCACCCGATCCAAACCCGATCCAAATGAGGATTCCTCGCAGGGAAAAGGTGCCAGCACAGAAAGCCCTGCCTGTTCACGGACACCCCAGGCTGCGCCACACACTGCACCTGAAAGCCAAACCTCACAAGCTTTCTGTCCCGGGAAACAGGGCTGCTGTCCCCCCCCTTGGTCAGCCCCGCCCCGCCATTGCCGGCCACCCGATCCAAACCCGATCCAAATGAGGATTCCTCGCAGGGAAAAGGTGCCAGCACAGAAAGCCCTGCCTGCCCACAGAGTGCCCAGGCTGTGCCACACACTGCACCTGAAAGCCAAACCTCACAAGCTTTCTGTCCCGGGAAACAGGGCTGCTGTCCCCCCTTTGGTCAGCCCCGCCCACCACTGCCGGCCACCCGATCCAAACCCGATCCAAATGAGGATTCCTCGCAGGGAAAAGGTGCCAGCACAGAAAGCCCTGCCTGCCCACAGAGTGCCCAGGCTGTGCCACACACTGCACCTGAAAGCCAAACCTCACAAGCTTTCTGTCCCGGGAAACAGGGCTGCTGTCCCCCCTTTGGTCAGCCCCGCCCACCATTGCCGGCCACCCGATCCAAACCCGATCCAAATGATGATTTCTCGCAGGGAAAAGGTGCCAGCACAGAAAGCCCTGCCTGCCCACGGACACCCCAGGCTGCGCCACACACTGCACCTGAAAGCCAAACCTCACAAGCTTTCTGTCCCGGGAAACAGGGCTGCTGTCA
>NW_026990853.1:0-38689 GCF_036250125.1 Pseudopipra pipra
AGTGACCTGTGCATGTACCAGACCAGATAAATGCATGCTCAGAAGGGTTTATACACCTGTGTAATTAAGGTGCAAGTAATTGTAGTAATTGTGCCTGCTTATCTAGAACTGTAGATCTAAAGACTGAACCACTCTACAGTTATGTTGTTACTATTATTTTCTGAAACTTAATTCCTTGCTCTTACTTTTGGGACTTCTTGTTTTGCCATACAGTACTGGATAACATCTCTAGTTTGAATTCATTGATTTCTAGCTGACAAATGTTAAA
The DNA here is from genome assembly GCF_036250125.1 of Pseudopipra pipra. NCBI lineage: Eukaryota > Metazoa > Chordata > Aves > Passeriformes > Pipridae > Pseudopipra > Pseudopipra pipra. The sequence continues at coordinate 269 of NW_026990853.1, forward strand.
AACAGCATGAGGAAAAGAACCCATCAGACAACATTCATCCTTAACATATGCAATCAATAAAAATCAACAAGGGCTTATGTTCCTCTCAGCCTTTCAGTGTGCTGGGCTCTTGAGTTGTGTCATCTGCTGTTTGGCTGCTTTCTTTATTAGAGACAATTAAATGTTTAGGTCACATAACATAAAGCTCCATATATCAATCTAAAAATATCAGAATTTAAAGTGAAAGACTAAGATATATTTTTGTTCTTAACTGGAGGGCATACTGTCTGCTTTCATTAAAAGAAGAGATGTCAATAATGCAGCAAAGCCAGTCTCTAAATTTCAAGAAGAAAAGTTTATTTGATTTATTGCCTTTATGTACAATGTCGAATAACTTAAGAAAAAATAAAGTGTTTCTGTGAAGGAGAATTTTTTCCATTTTGTCTAAAGCATCATGCTGCCTCAGCAGGGTGCACTCAACACTCAAAAATTAAGCTAATTTTCTCTCTTGATTGCAAATGCACAGAACACCTAACAATATGCCAGGTTCTTATCTCAACAGGCTGAGGAAATGTAATGGTTTTCTATGTTGGACATCATGGTTTAAGTCAAATGACAGACAGCTATAAACAACAATTTAAATTATTTTAATGAAATATGGAAGAGCAGACAAAAATGTTTAATAGGTTCACATAACAAAAATTACAAACAAGTTTGTTTCTGCATGACTGTTTTTGTCTTCTTGTTTCTGGATAAAATGTATCAGGCAATATGTCCAAAATTACAGTGCAATGATCCTGAAAATAACCATGGTAGCTGGGGTGATGGGGATGGGCAGTCATGCATTAATGTAAAATTACTGTTATTGAAATCTTTTCTGTCAGTTAAAATTTACCAGACACTCCAACAACTTCAGTGTAGGAAGGTAAGATAAATAATAATTAGCAGTGTCTCTCTCTGTCTGTGGAAGCCCCATCCATGCCAGGCCAGCAATCCCAGCCTGTTAGAAGAGCAGTTCCTTCAGCAGCTTCGCACTTGGAGCAGCGTTGGCACTGTTTGACAAAGAACACCCCCCTTTGTTTAGCACTCATCGTTTTTTCTATTTGTAATTTAGATATCACACTGGTTTTAGCCCTGATAATTAATTCATGCTGCAGCTGCATTTCTAGATTATGCAGAGACCATATTTCTCAAATACAAACTACCACACTCAACCCTTTCCAGGCTCTTAGGCAGGGTAGATTATACAGGAACTTCTGTGCAAGGAATTTTCAAGCAGTGAAGACAATGGGCATGTAAATTATATCATGTAAGAAAACAAAGTCATTTTTCTAAAATGTTTCTGAGTTAATTTAGGGTATTTCTTGATTTTTTTAGTTATCATAGCAAACTGCAATCCACCAAACGAATTACAACATACACAAAGGGGCATATGCATCAGACACTATTATTTATTATTTATTATTGGAACAGCAGTGATTTAAATTATTCTTCCTGTTTTAAAGAGTCAACATTTGGACCACACTGCCCAAGGCTTTTTAGCTTCTATGTATTTTGAAGAGATGAAACTAAGTCATTTACCACACACAGCTCTTGAAAATACCCAAAGAGAAAAACCTGTTGATACCCACAACAAATGGTCAAAGTCCACTGTGGGTAATCCAGTTCATGTTGTACTACCTTTGATGTAAAGCCTGGACTATCTCTGTGGGCCAAAAGGTTCACACAGTGCTGCAGATGTTCAGTTCCACCCTGGAGAAAGCTTAATTTCAGAAGCAAATGAATGATCTTAATATACTTCTATGTATATAGTTGTAAAATGAATATAAATTTCCAGGAATTAAAATTGGTGTAGTTGCTCAAGGTATGTGACAGTAGTAGTGGACAGTGATATACCAGGCTATAAAAAGTTGGGCTAGATTCAGCTCTAGTATAGAAACTTGCTATTAGGTCAAATGCTGGTCTCAATCCCTGAGCTCACAAAGGATACAGGCAGATGCTTGACTGGAAGTACAGGTTTTATCTGTGAAATTAAGAATGTTCTGGTGCTTTACTTTTAGGGGGCCTACATTGGTTTTCTGTATGTTGTTACAAAGTAAAAAGCAGTAAATAAATGGAAGTGATTGAATTTTTCTTCTTGTTGGTCCTTAAAACTTTTTTTTTAATTTCTACATAACAAACTGCTTGTTGCATTAGTCTTAGGATTTATAGAAATAGCTACTTGTAATGAAGACATTTCCCAGGCTAAAAATTAACCTTGTAGGAGAACAGTTGGTCCATTATCTTGAGTGCATCTTTTCTAAACTAAGTATATATAAGAGAACCATTTTCAGAAGAGTACATTAGATCCTAGACACTGCTTCTGTTCATGACTGAAGCTATGAATATTAATTACCTGACCTAAAAATCAGCCCTTGATGTTTTGGAGGAGAAAAAGGTCTTTTTATTTTTCACTTTCATATTTAGTGGATTTTTGGCTGTCCAAATGTAGTTAGGCTGCTTACTGAGCCCATCCCTGATTTAGAGAATAAAGAAGTACTTGTCATTCTGTGCACTATAGAATGACAGGCCCTTTTGGAATCAGTGGATAAACTACAGCAAATAGATAGAAGTCAATGCAAAGCAAGTTTAAAATTGTTATTGTATGTATAAATTTGTATTGTTCACTTCCATTTATATCCTGTTTTAATTTTTTTTCCAAGCTATTTCTTTGGTTTGAACCTCATCATGTCAGATGTGTTAGGCAATGCATATTCTTTCAGATATTCTAAAAACCCAGGAAATTTTACCAGGGAAAAAGAGCTGCTAGGACAGATTGGTATTTTTATCCTATGAATAAAATGTCAAGAAAGAAAATGTTATTTTGTAAGCTTATTAATATAATGGAAATTACACTTCCAGATTTTTTCACTGGTTATATTTGAATAAGATTATGAGCTCAGTGTCTATATTTTACAGGGACCTCCTGGAGCAACTGGTGCTGAAGGCAGACAAGGTGAAAAAGGTGCAAAGGTAATCACTGAAGATTTTTTTAGAAGCATGGAAATATAAACTATTTATAAATTAAAAGTAAATTGCTTATCACGCAGTGAGTGCACAACTTATCAAAGTAATAATAGCTAAACTGTGAAATCCAAATGAAGACCCAGAATTAGTAGCAATACACAACGGAGTGAAGTCTCCCCTGTGCAGGCCCAATGTAGCTCACCCCTGTAAAAGGCAAGATGAACGTGCTTTGCTGGCACCACATCTTTATATGAAGGAATTACAGGGAATTGTCCTGTGCAGAACACTGGTTTGGCTTTTAACAATCAGAGTAAGGAAACTCTGCCCTCACTTTGCATCTTGTCTATCCCTGCAGTGCCAAGCTGCCTCTCCCTCTCTGACCCATTATGTTTTTTCTAGGGTGAACCTGGTGCAGAAGGGGCTCCTGGTAAAACTGGTCCAGTCGGTCCACAGGGACCTGCTGGGAAACCTGGCCCAGAGGGTCTCCGGGGCATTCCTGGCCCTGTGGTAAGTAATGGGAATACATAATAATATTTTAAGTATCTCATTTCTTCTATATACTCTGGTAAAGCAAACTTTTTGTTTTCTCTAGGGAGAACAAGGCCTACCTGGAGCACCAGGTCAGGATGGCCCTCCTGGACCTCTGGTGAGTTCCCTTCCTTTCAGGGCCAGAACAGAAAAAGCACTATACTAATAAAACTTATCATTAATGTGCCTGTGCATTCACAGGAAAATGAAAAGTCAGTTCTTAGCACAAAGTTGCTACTATTCTGTGCTGGTAAAATCTGAAACTGCCTTCAAATTTTATTGCTCTACTTCAGTAGGCAACTGTGCTGAATGCTGCTGAGTCAGACCAGGTAGAAAGTGGAATAAGACAGTGTGAACCCAAATTCTGAGTAGAATTAAAAATCAAAATAAAATTAAAGAAGCTTAAAATAAAAAAATCTACTTCTGTCCCCTCATCAGCAAAGCAGTGGTAAATTTTGTACATCCATTCATTTTAATGACTGCTAGTTTTAGGAAATTGTTGTTCAGAGGGCAAAAGTTTAGATCATATCTGTTCCTTACAGAAAGAAAAATATAATTCAGAAGTAGGGCCAAAAAGACACTTCTACCAAAGAAGAAATTAAAGTCTGAACTGCATGGCCAGCAGGTTAATTCTTCACATGTCAAGCAAAGGTACTTCAATTTAGTGAAAAGATCTCATATCCCTCACTCTCCAAAGTCACTGAGGTAGAGTTCACCTCTGTAATCAAAACTGAGTCCCAAATTGGGAATAAAAAGCTTTGAAACAAAATATGGACTGTTAAGAGTTTGATGGAAAAAAATATACAAGTGTTACCACATAATAAATAAAATCTGCTCTGTTATTTCAACCAGAATATATTGGATTACTTTAGGAGAAGAGGGCAATAAGGGCCTATCCTCTACTCCAAAAATGGTGTGGCTCTTAAGGGGGAAAAGGAAAGCCGTGAGTAGGAAATGGGAAGGAAATCCTGTTCCTTCTCCTATGTGGACTTAGAGGATACAGGTCCTTAGGTAGCCTTAATACTGAAAGGTTTTACACTTAAGCTACACACCTGAAGTCAAAATCTTTCCAAGAGCATTCCTGCCTCTCCAGTGAGAACTCAGGATCTGAACATCAGCTACAAAATTTTCATATCAGACTTCTACAGTATATAAAAATCGAACACCAAAAAAAAGAGTGGAATTTAAACTGAAATGCTGCATAAATCAAGACTTTTACCATAAAACTGTCTTTCACTTTCATGTGCACGCGTGAATGTGAGCAATTGCCTTTTCTTTCATTGACTGAGTAACTTCTATGGGTGAAAGTATTTGAATAGCTACTTACATTTCCGAAAACATTCAAAACATGCAACCTCTTAACCTATAAGCAAAGAGTTTCAGAACATATATTTTTATGCTCTCCACACCATAAAGATTTTTTCCAATGAACAGTGATCTGCTACATAGATATATGCATTGATAACTTCTGTATATATAATTATAGATGATATTACAATGGCACCTACATTTAATTTCATTTTTCTCTGTCCTTTAGAAAACAATAATGAGCAAATAATGCAATGATGAAGCTTTACATTACATCTCTTTGTTGCCCTTTGTTTTAACATTCTAATTTTGTCTAAAGTCTCATGGATAACATATTGTTTATACATTCTCATATTGGGAACAATATGAGAAGCTGAAAGGAAAAGGATTCTTTGTGCATCTTCTCTCTAAAGAGTTTATGATGGGACCACCACCACGCTTTTTAAATTTTGTGGTTATCTTACAGATAAAATGCATGGGGTACAAGTCCGGGAACTGAAAACTGATCTCCTCACTTACAATTCTGTGCTGAAATCTAAAAGCCAATGAACAATTATTCAGCAATAACAAGCATCCTTTTCCCACATGTCAGTCACTAGAAGCCTCCAAATACATCATCAAAAGATCTCTCTTCCAATATTTGAGACCTTAAATATTCAATTCAAATCTGAAGCTGAGTATATTAATGAACTATATACTCCCAAAGGCACAGACTTCCTGTCAGCTCAACAAGAACTTTTTTCCAATACATTGCTGCAACTTAATTTTGGATTTTAAGAAAGTAAAGTTTATATGTAAAAGATCCTGAGGTTAGGTCTCCCTCCTTCCCCTCCCATCCTCTGCAGCAGATTGCTATCAGGAGAAGAATATGAAAGCTGATTTGCAGTAGAGCACAACACACTGCAGGTGAAAAGTCTGATTCTATATTCCAAAAGCTTAAAAATTTCACATTTCTTTCATGAATTATGTATTTGCCTAGGCTTTTGCATCTGGTGATATCCTGAAGTGGAGATGGAAAGCATACGCAGTGAATAACATTTTGTGCATGAAGTGTTATGGCACTGCTGAAACCGTGCCAGGTTAAAAAGGTCACTTATTACTGCCATCCATATCAGAATTTCACAGATGTCCACTGCCACCAGGAGACTTGCAGTGAGGAGAGACTGACTTAGTCTAGCAGCTCTACACCTAATGTATACATGTTCAGGGTGAGATTAATAGCCCCTGAGAAATTAATGTCTCTTGCATATGCACTGCTTGGCCTGAATTTTTCACCCCACTCTGTACAAATTACTCAAAACCAGTACTGCCATTCTTATAAACATCTGAAGATTTCACAAATCAAGAATTTAGTTGGCCCTCGGCTTCACAGATTTCTAATCATACAACCCTTTATAGATTTCTAGTTATAAAGAAATTTAAATACCACAGTAGCATCAATTTGCCTTTTTAAACATACATTTCAACTTTATTTTGGGCTGTAAATCACATTCCATCAATCACTACCATCAACCTATGTACTCTGATTAAATAAGTACATAACTGTTACAAAGCATATAAATGCACTTTGTTTTGCACTGCCTTTAATAATATTTCAAGAAAACATGATCTGTGCAGTATGTTAAAACTTATTTTAACATTACTTCCCTTGATTTATTTAGGGTCCACCTGGCTTGCCTGGACTGAAAGGAGATCCAGGTTCCAAAGGAGAGAAGGTATGCTTTAGCATTGTTTGTGCCTTGGTAATAGGAAGAAAAAGATTACTGCCTGTGTATTGACCACATGATCTGTCCTTGCAATGAAAATCCCAAAGATATTGATGTAAAGAGAACTGTCAGTTTTACAAGTAAGTAGAAATAACAAACACTGGAGATTTTTATTTTAAAACAACAAAATATATATATTTAAAAGCTATAGTACTTTCTTTTGAAATAATGTATTGAGACATCTGGGGTAGCATTTTCTAACAGAGTCACAAAAATTTATTGATTGCTTGTGAATCAGAGAAAAACTGTAGAGAAAGGGATATGAAAATGACTGTACTTTGTGAATTTCAGGGGTTTTTTATCTCCTTGGATCAGCTGTTTATACAGCTATATCACATGTGGAACAAATGTGCAACTCTATGATATGCTTATAGCATATAAATGTGAAAATTGGTATGAAATTTTTACCCATAGGTACAATTTTTCTGTATCAGTTTCACTAAGGACCATCTTGCACTTGGATCTTTCACTAAATAAGCAGTCACAACTTGCAAATAAAGTTTAAAAGGCCATCTAACAACAACAAATATGCTTTTAGAATAATTCATTTTCAGGTTTATTGTTGTCAAGCAACAGTGATAACATGTGAAAGGTCTAATTTACATGTCTGCAAAACCCATTTATTCTAATGTATATTGAGTTTTAACTATATTTTCTTCAATCTTGTTTAGGGACATCCTGGTTTGATTGGCCTGATTGGACCTCCAGGAGAACAGGGTGAAAAGGGTGATAGGGGTCTTCCTGGCCCACAGGGATCTCCTGGAGCCAAGGGTGATGCAGTGAGTACAACACATTTGTGTTTCCATTCAAGTTCCATACAAGCAAGGAGCACATATTCCAGGCTTTCTTTTGAAAGACAAAGTTATTATAAACATTTAACACCCAGAGTCTCCTGCCAGCGGTTAAAACTTTCTTAGGCATTGTACAAACACAGTGAAATTAAACAGCTTAAAATGAGATTATAGAATGTTTGAGAAAATGGAAGGAAACACATACACCACATTGTACACACATAACACAACTTAGGGACAAGATAAAACTAGCAGCACCAATCTCATCATGTTTATTAACTGCATGACTCAAAGTAGCTTCCTTTCTCCTTGTTATTAAGACACTGTGTAAAAAGTGAGCTTTCCAAACCAGTTTGAAGAGGAACACAGTTGTGACTGCAGTGTAAGAACAACTACAAGCAACTCAACTGTCAGATAATATTTTAAATTTGCAAACTCTTTTGGCCCCTAGCAAATGGCCTAAATCAAAACTCATCAGAGTTGAACATTTAGTTGGACTACCTTTTTCATAGGTATGCATTTTTAATCCACTGCAGTATGTAGGATACTTTAGTTCTGTGCTTATTCTCTTATTCATTTTTAGGGAATTTCTGGTCCTGCTGGTCCACTTGGACCCCCTGGTCCTCCTGGTTTACCTGTAAGTAATTTCATCCAGTCTTCCTGCTCAAAACACTTCCACATTGTGTGCAATAAACTCCAACTATAGTTCTATGTTCTTGTCCGTAGGGTCCCCAGGGTCCAAAGGGTTCTAAAGGATCCAGCGTGAGTAATTCTCCTATTTTTTGTTCTTTTACTTAAGTTTTGTGTGTTATTTTTAAACATTGTGTAGCATGGCCAACACTGCATTTCTTTCATTGCTTTATAGGGTCCTGCTGGTCAAAAGGGTGACAGTGGGTTACCTGGTCCACCTGGTCCTCCAGTAAGTAAGAATTCTTATCTTGGCATTACATTGACACAATCCCCCTGTTTTGACAAGGGTAAAACCCAGCATTTTTGAACTAAAATAATAATGATTGTTTGAAAATTAATTTTTTGAGAATCATTTTTCACAGATCCCCAGACACAGAAATACATGTCTGCACTGCAAAGTCCATTAGAAATGTGAAACAAACACCTCCCCAAATAAAACACCCAAAAAACCCCTATATGCCCCCTACAAACAAAAAACCCTCATGCAATAATTATTTAAGGTGTATACTGAAGTACAGAAAATAGAAGGATAATAGTTTCCCCTGGTGATATTCTTCTGTTTCCACTATTTTTCATATCATAATAATATAAAATGAAAAGAGTCCAAATCTGAATGAAGTGTTTCAATTTCTTGAAATTAAATATTGCTTCATAGACCTCAAGTGGAATTTTGAAGTTTTAGCACAGGAAACATCCACAGTTTTCACAGACTATGTCTGTGCTCAAGGGAATTGTCAGGGATACAGAGGTAACTGCAAGTCAGTTCTACACACTTATGTGAGGGCAACACACTCTTCCCCAAACAGCAATGTAGTGAGAAGAGTTTAGAGCACAACGAGGGTTTGGCTTCTACAATCTTTTTTTTTTTGCCAGTAAATCAAAACACACAGGTATAAATCTGAAGGAATTAAGCGAAATAAAGAAATAAACACTTTGAAGAAAGCCTATTCAAGGCATCTCCAAGCCACATTCTGTGGTCTTCCTCAGCTGAAGAACAAACAGAAAAGATAATCAGATCTGTTGCTTTCTACTCAGGGCCCTCCGGGTGAGGTAATCCAGCCACTGCCAATCCAGTCACCCAAGAAGACAAGAAGATCTCCTGATTATATGTTATCTGATGCTGGTGACAATATTCTGGATTATTCCGATGGCATGGAAGAGATCTTTGGTTCACTGAATTCGCTGAAGCAAGACATTGAGCACATGAAGTACCCAATGGGCACTCAGAATAACCCTGCCCGAACCTGCAAAGACTTGCAACTCTGTCACCCAGACTTCCCAGATGGTATGTTAATATTGCATGGCAGAGGAGACAAGGCTGAGCTTATGGTCTGCCAAGATACTTTGGCAGAATAATTAATTACTGGGAGACGGGTAATACAGTTGCTCAACAAATACAGTCTTGTTGAATCCATTTTTACAGGTACAAAATTTTAAAAAATGTAAGAGATGTTCTTTTGGTAAAAGCCAAAATTCTTGAAACACATAACCTGATCTGGTTTTAGGGTTAAAACTTTTTAAATAAAAAACAGTTGTTTTTTTGAAAGGTGGGCCTTACATTTCCAGGACAATCCAAGCAGGAGTGTGATGAAAGACTGATGCTGTTTAGCTCAATGGAAAGTAAAATCACAAATGTCAGCATGCTGGGACAGCTAATTGCTTCTTTTAAAATTAATGGTAATTATTTTAGTAGCTGTATACTTTAGCTTAGCATAATAATATAAAACAGCATTGGTATCATAGGAGATTTATTATCAATTATAACTCTCAAAAATTTTACTCTTCTTTTACCTTTAGAAACAATAATTTGTTCTACTGCACCACCACTGTTTGTTCTATATCAGTCAGCAAAGGTTCTTTGATACTGCTTAATACTACCAAGTACTAGCATGATAAAATGCAAAGTAGTATGAACAAGACACAATGTTCTGAAGAACTATCTTGATTTTATTATGCTTTGTTCTTTTTTCTTTTTTTTTTATAACTGAGTTTACCCCTCTGAAAAGGTTTAAATGAAAGCCAGCCTTCACAGAATTTTCATCCTTTCATATATTTTTCAATTGCAATGGATATTTTTCCCAGTTTTTAAATGGAAGGAAAAATGGATTTTGACAGTTTAATAATATTTTATTGCTTTCGTTCAAGATAGATAAGAACAGATGGTTGCCTTGAGGAGTAGTTAAGCAGTGTATGTGCTATATGAAAAGTACATATTTTACAATTCAGTACCCTCCATAATAGGGAATGGTTTTTATAGAACACAATCACCTTCTTCATTTACCAGTATTTGCTTCTTATTTGGAGCCTTCATATAAAAGTAATCTTATTTTGGTTAAAATAAAAGCAAATGTATTCATTAAAATACAAAATTCTCCAGGGACAAGACTTACAGATAGGAAAGACTGTTTTCAATAAATACAGCCTAAATCAACAGAATTTTTAAATCCTATAAATGCTTTGTCTATATTCTATATTCAGAAGACAGAACTGATGAAAGGATTTGTCATTTTTCTTTGAAACCTCCACTATTTGTTTGAAACGGGATTAGACCTGTAGAGTCAGAAAATCAATGGCTGTCCTGCTTAGGAAATATCTGGAGATAAGAACCCACAACACAGAAATCATCATTATAATTAGAATAGTAGATTTTAAAAAGCAGTGACTTTTAATGGACCTTGGATGGACTGCACTCTCTTTCATGCCCAGCCTTCACTAGTTTCACTAGCACTGCATCTTCATAACCCAGGAGTGAAAAGGTCTTTGTGTGAGGTAAATCTCTCTCAGTGGAAGCTTTAGGTACTTGTGCCAGCTACAACCCCACCAAGCCCCAAAAGGTGCACACACCTTTTTATGCAGATAACTATGCAAATGACTCCAGATTTTGCTCCCTGACCTAACCCATAGCTTATTTCTGCCTAAGGCTGCCTCTGCTCTGCTTTGGAGAGTACTCTCATCACATGTACAAATTATCCTTCTAGCTGAAATACTGAAATGGCCAGATTTTTGAGACTTGCAATATATGTTCCACATATACTGTCATTCCTTCTCTAGACCGAGGTGTCTGTCTGCAGTTCCTTTCAAACCTCAGCAGTCTCCTGCAACAGAACCACAGTTTGAAGTCAAACTAGACAAAAACAAGAGAACCCAGATAAAAACAAACTTTGATCCTGGTGTTGTCTTTCATAAGTGACAACAGCAACAGATCATAAGGCAGAAAAGAAAAGGTTGCTTTCTTATTAGGATAAAATAACTTTGCTACACAGTTTGGAGAACCATTAGGTAGCAGTAAAGCCTAGTTCATCCAAATACCAATACCACTGTATAAGGCAAATATTTTGTCATTTGTTTTAGGGGAATATTGGATTGATCCTAACCAGGGCTGTTCTGGAGACTCCTTCAAAGTATACTGCAATTTCACAGCAGGTGGGGAAACTTGCATCTACCCAGATAAGAAATCTGAAGGAGTAAGTACCAATCTGTGCTTTCAGGTGGCTGTTGACAGATCCTACTGTGCTGTCGCAATTTTAAACTAAACAGGATAATTACACTGTCACATTTTCATATATCTGTCTTTCTAATTACATTTTTAAATTTGCATACCTCTGAATGGAGTGGTAAAATGGTACATAGAGTTAACAAATACCATTTTCAGTCTTAGACAGGGAATCTATGCACCTGCTTGCTAACATTTCACTGCCTTTCAGAATGCAACACAGCTGAGCAGCCAGTTACTCAACATAATCTAGCATTTGTCACCTAAAAGCAAAACTCTTACTGTGTTTCTCTTGTGGGTTCATTTATAGCTATTCATTTATACCTATGCAAAGTAGATGTAAAACACTATGTATTAACAGTCCTTACTCATTGTTACAGACTATATCAGAGGGGGCAGAAGCTATAGAGGAAGGCTTTCTAAAAGCTTGCCTAAATGAGAGAGATCTATCAGCAGCAACAGCAGTGAAAACTCTAATTTAGACTCTCTTCACAGCAACAATTCATACCACCAGTTTACCTGAATCTTAACAGATTATAATGGTCTCCCTTAATTAGAACTAACTCTCTTTATAAGCTATCACCTTGAGTTCCTGGCAAAGTCACTAATTTGAAGGCATTCTATACAAGAAAAACATCCTATTTTAGAGCTTTAAAGTGACTGAGATTTCAGAAAGAACCATTGTTTATTATCTGGTGTGAAATTTGTCCCAAGTAATATAAAACCTTCATATCTGTTAATACATGTTTTAAATAATTCTGTCTCTGCTGTTTGATTGCACAGGTTAGAATTTCATCATGGCCAAAGGAGAATCCAGGATCTTGGTTTAGTGAATTCAAGCGAGGCAAACTTGTAAGTTGTCACTGCAACATAACTGTATTCACAAATCAGGTGCACACTATCAGCGATCAGCAGATCCCAAGGAATTTTATAAATATTTAGATAATGAAAAGACCCCCAGCCTTTTTGCCCTAAATATTACAGCAGTTATGTGGCCTCTTACCACTGGGACAACAGAAGCCTTCTTTGTGTTGTCCCACAGTGATCCCAGTGGTCACCTGCACACCTGATGGTGAGGATCTGCCTTCTGGCAGACCACACATCACCACTGAACCTTAGGAAAGCAGCTGGAGCACAGATCCCCCACCCCAATGCAGTAACTGGAAATATATTGAGTATGAAAAGATGAGGCTGCAGGCTGACATGACTTTATGATTAACTAAAAACAGATTCCCAAAGAGATTCTGCTGTTTTACACTATAAGATAGGAGTAATTCTCTGTCTTTCCAAATGGAATGAAGCTAAAATATGTGGTTCCTCGTCCTAAATATACTGCTACATTATGAAAATCTATTTACTGAGTCATAGCTGTATTGACCTTTAAAACTCCATAAAATGTTATATGTTAATTTTTTTTTAAGAACAGCTATGTGGTTCTTTTTTGTCAACAATAATTTTAGTTCGCATTGTAACCAAAAAAAAAAGATAAATATTCATCTAACTTCTTGTATTTTCTAGCTCTCCTATTTGGATGTTGAAGGCAATTCCATTAATATGGTCCAAATGACATTCCTTAAACTACTGAGTGCCTCTGCCAGACAAAATTTCACTTATAACTGTCACCAGTCTGTAGCTTGGCATGACGCCCCATCTGACAGCTATGACAAAGCACTGAGGTTCTTAGGATCGAACGATGAAGAAATGTCTTACGACAACAATCCTTACATCAAAGCTCTTCACGACGGCTGTGCAGTAAGTACAGGCTCAAAGAGCCTTTACAAAACCAACCTGTCATTTAAAGTAGAAATCAGAAAGCTATTTTTCATAGCTTTCTTCTGAGAAAAGCTTTCTAAACACTTTACTTTTCATATACTGACTTTTAGTAGATTTTTAACTACAGTACACTAGTCCCATATTTAATTTTCACATAGGTACCAAAAAGAAATAACCATAAGCCAAGCTACAGAAATGGAACAAACCTGGAATGGCCATCAAGGCATATGCAAACAGAATATTTAGTGAATACAGAAAAACATGTATTAAATAAGCCATATGTATGTACCCAAACATAGAAAATTATTTTAATAGTTTGATATGTGACTTTGTATTTCCTTTCCTCATTTTGTGTATTCAAAGCCAGGTGAAGTTTGTGGATTTTACTTTTCAAAATCCTCCTTTAGCTTTGCTAAAATCCCCAGAGGTGTCCAAACATGCATCAGCTCTCTGATCACTTCTCCATCAGGGCATAACAACTGTTACCACTTTTCAGAAACAGAATGATTTGTACTCAACACTTTGAAACAAAGACATCAAAAGAGCAAGTGACAGTTGAAGCCTCATTAATTATTTTGGGGTTTGATATGGGAGCATTTTGAAGGCAGTTTCTGAGAAGTCAGTGATACAGAATTAGAGACCTGAAAGTGCCACCTGGCTCTCAGACAGAGATGCAGCTCAAGAGGTGCAGAGTCTCTGCTCAGCAGTGAGAGTCTACTACAAAACTGCTTCATGTCAGCCTTTCTATATGCTTTGCATTTTTATTTCACTTTTGTTATCCACAGTGGGTGAATGCAGAGCTCCTGAGAGAGCTGAACGTTGTAACTCTGTAAACTGAGAACCCTCAGATCTGTCAACTTGGATGCTCATCTGAACTCCAGGACTCTGGCACAGCTGAAGGGTCTCAGCAAATACAAGAGACCATGTAAAGGAAGTGCAGTTCTGATAACTAACATGATGACTTGGCTGCATGACATATAGAGGAGCTAGAGAGCTTTCTTTGGGCAGCAAGGATGTGCCTTCAAAGCTGGCTTCTAAGTCCATCAGTTGGCAGTCCTGTCAGACTACTACTTTCTTTCCTGTCCAAACAGCTGCTGTAATATTTTGTGAGACAGTTACACTCTTTCTCTTTCAGAACTAATTAATGATTTTTTCACAAGGAAGATGTGCGCTGCTATGGGAATATTACTAGTCATTAAATAGTATAGACGTGAACTGAGAATTCTTTAAGAAAGATGAAATGTCTTAGATTATTTTTCATTTATAGGTCTATTTTAGTAAGTCAAAAAACTACGGCCTATTCTCCTTCTAAAATCAAAACATTTTAAAAATTGTAAGACAATTTATAAACATAATAAACTTTAGAGTTTGCAATATCTGCTACCTGACGGGGCAAAAATGTACAAATTCTCCACTTCAGAGATAACCTGTGAAGATCTCCAGCACATGCTCACTGCTCTGATTGATATATAACCATTTGCTTTTTTTTGCTTCTCTTTTAACAGTCAAGAAAGGGCTATGCAAAGACAGTGATTGAAATCAACACGCCCAAAATAGACCAAGTGCCCATAGTTGATGTGATGATCAATGACTTTGGTGATCAGAACCAGAAGTTTGGATTTGAGGTCGGTCCTGTCTGCTTCCTTGGTTAAGCTTAAGACAAAATCAGATCAACAAAAATGTTGCACTTTGGTGCTACCAACCCACTTCATGCCACATGCAAGTTTTGAATAAGGATGGCATAGAAAATGTGTCTTGCTGTGTATGTATGTCTTATCTAGAAAGTAATCATTGCCCTTGTAGGGCCAGAATCACATGACTTAAACTTATTTTGCAAAGATGCTGTGGCACAGACAGACAACATAGGGCTCACTTCAGGAACACCCCCTTTGGATTCCTCTGGTGCTGTAAAAAATGAACGACATGGTGCTCCTTCCATTACAACAAAGAGGTGTTAAGAAAGTGTTTAATAAACTGTAATTATTCTATGTACAGTACTATACTGTTATTTCTCTGTCCATTTCCAAAACTTGCATGTGTCTCTGAATTGCATCTGGCTGTTATTTTACATTTACAAAACTACATGGTCAATACTGTGTATGTATTCTGAAAAAATAAAACTGTAATTGCCGGTGAAGCCAATTCCATTTCTGATTAATAATAAAATCCCTTTGTATATATTGTTGTGAAGAGCTTTGTTATTTGAAGTTGCCAGTAAACTTAAGGTGGCAAAACTGGAAGATCTTGAGCAGCACACTCAAACAACTCTTTTCTGCTGATATCACTCTGTGACAATGAATTTTGATAATGAAAGCACCTTCAAAGGTGCTGTGTTCCATGGTGCTAATACCTCAGACTTCTTATTTTCTTTTCTAATTCCATAATTTCATAAGATAACTGTATATACCTAAAAGAAACAAGTTTATATTTTTGGGTGGGGAAAATATGTAAGAAAAAACCAAACTTCTGTGTAAGAGAACTGTTAAAAAATCTGTGTGAAATAAATTAGTCATATAGGTTTCCTTTGTTGTTTTTTTTTTTTTTTTTTTAATCTCATCTAGATTTGTTTCCATTGTGCTTATTTGGTCTGCATAAATATAAAAACTGAATTCTAAACAGTTATTTATGGAGTTTTGCAGTGTTTACTTAGATGTTTATGTAAGCAATGGATGCTTGCTTCCTGAACTGGATACTAAAAGTTCCACAGAATGGTCCTATACAATATTTGCCCGTCCCATTAATATGAATGATTTTTCTTCCTGTTATTCCACCTGAAGGCCAGGGATGCAATATGTCTAGGTCATGTGATTCTACACAGTTGCTAAGCAACATACGAGGGACTGCTTCCTACAGAGCTGTCTTTGACCCAAACCCTTACGATTCGCTATTCAAAGCTCACCAAAAACACAGGTTGGTTTGGCCTTCCCTCTGAACATTTTATTCAGGTAGTTGGAAGTAGAAATGACATTTTAGCTTTACAACACAAATCCTTTTGTAATTATTTTTCATAATATATGTAAGACTTGAAAAGAAATGTTTGTTTCTATTTCTTATAAATTGTTAAATTAAATAGTACTAGTTTCTGCTGGCTCGTTTCCAACTGGTATTTTCTTATGCACATTTATACATGTAAAAGTGAGATTTCAAAAGTCAACTTCTTGCTGTTCATATTTTCTTTTATTTTTGAACCAAAGTTTGTAACTGTCACCTCAAAGAGGAAAATACAAATTTTATTAATAAAATCAAGTCTTGTCTATCTGGATTGGTCATTCTCTTATTTCAGTGTCCAGAACTCACCCACAGTCATTAGTGTAACTTCATTCTGCTTCCAGACCATCCAGGCTCTAAAAAAAAGTAATCTTACTACATGTCCTGGCAAGCACTGGGCAACAGCACTGCAGGAGAAGTGTCAACAGTGAAGCTGCTGGTCTGGCCATGTCACCCTGCAGCAGGGCTGATAAGTTCACATCTGGCTTGTATGGAGTTGTAGCTCCAGCAGTCCTCATAATACTATCAAACATGAGAGAGGAGCCTGATATTCCATCTCCAGCCACTCTTATACAATGTCTGTCTGCTTCACAGTCTTGTGCTTATCCTTGTAGGACCCCATAAAGTAGGCAAGTGACCCTACTTACTAATGGGAAACAGAAGACAAGAATTAGACCAAGACTTAGAAACTACTGAAACACAAAATTTCCAGCACCTTGCTTTAGATAGTGGAACCAGAACTGGTGATGGGTCCCATCTAGAGTCATGACATATGTCCCCAGGGCCTTCTCCAAAACAGCCTATCTTTTTTTAATCTGCTAACTGTTCTTTATTAACTCTAGTTATGTCTAAGCAAGCTGTGAAAGCAGCTCCGATAATTTTGGCAGAAGAGAAGCTACTTTCTGCTGCTCAAGTGGGCCAGGTTAAGTTAGGGGCTGAGCTGTTCAAGCCTGTCTAAAAAAAACCCCAACACTTCTGGGTGATGTGCTTTAGGGTGATATGGGTAAAAAATAAATATGGCTGTGTTTTTACAGAGTCAGGATTAGTCTGCAGCAGAATGTTGTTTCTAAAAGTGCAATGATGTATTCAAGAAGCCAAATGGAACCAGATTTTTCCAGAATTAGTCAAAGCATCTTGCCAAGGTTTATGTTGGCAACATCCCAAAAGAGGAAATAAACTTGAGTCTTCTACACTTCTCAGGCAAGGACCCATCAGGTTTATTCTTTAACCCTTCTTAAGGCCTTAACCACATACCTTACTATTTATCCTTGTCATGAAAACATCTCACCACTGCCAGTTATTCTCACTCTTCTTTGTCCATTCTCTTTTTCAAAATGCTGTTGTTTTTCCTCTCCAGGTTTCAGATTAAAGGGGGAAAATGTCATTATATATTCTTGCCTTTAAGCAAAAATTATGCTCTCCATTTTTCTCTCAACAGAAGTCTCATCTTAGCAGTGCTTAAAAAACAAAAAGAGCACTCTTTAGAACAAAAAGAAATTTCACATCAAAACTCACACATTAGTCCTCCTATAAAATAAACTTCAGATTCTGTAATTAAATCCTACTAACCATAAAAACATAAAACCTCAGATTCAGATCCTTCATACACTATTATAAAAACAAACTTACAAAAAATTATGCAAACCAAATTCCTCACTCAACCAAACACAAAAGAAAACAAGGATGAATATTTTTCCCATTCTAAATTAAAAACCTGTGCAATCCCAGAAAGGTTGGAACTATTAGATGCCATCTGGATTTTACTTGTAGGAACTGACAAAACAGAACCTGGATGTTCTGTGACCGTGAGGGGTCACCTGACCTAAAGCACACTGGGCAGTTTATCTTGAAAGTTTGCTTCAAGCCCCTCTAACCAGAAAAGCCATCCTGGAGATGGTTTCCCCACTGCAAACACAGATTGTGGTTATGTTGCATGTAAATGGCAAACACAAGCTCACAAATACTGAGGCAATGTTCTGTCCAGAATAACACGGATATACAATAGAGATTTAAGTGACAAGCTCTGACCATAGAGGCATAAACTGCTCTGTGTGTAGGTGTAGTTTCTTCACCTCTCTCTCCTTTCCTCTTTCTAGCCCAGGATAGGGCAATATCAATTCACCATGACTGGCACATCTCTTGGAAAACTTCATAAAATGTAATGAAGATTTTCTTTTCAGTCTAAGCAGGCAGCCATTATGGCTAACATCAACAGTCACCCTGTGACACAAAAAGCTACCATCTGATTCAAAAAATAAGGACAGTTAATCTGCTTAAGATTTTTCCCCTGGGGAACGGCTTTGTTAATTTTAAAATGAAGCTTCACATGCTAATGACTAGAAGGAGAAGCTTTAAAAGCCATGGATTTTCTATTGCAAGCACACTCATTTTTCTGTGAATGAACATCTTCTATTGTACATGCACCAAAAAAACTGAAAATGACAAAGACAGCATATTAAATGTCCTGTCTATTATATTTACCGAGAAATGTGTCTTATTTGTGTTCCTTTGGTAGGCACATAAATTATCAGAGGCTTATTGTTAGTTCAGTGAAAAGCAATGCCAAGATTATTGCAAGGGAGTAGATTGCTCTAAAGCTATTTACACATTTTGTTTTCAATAAGAACACTGAAGATAATTTCAGTGAGGAAGGCTGCAAGCACACAGATATTCAGACATACTGCTCTGGCCAAAATTGGGCTTGTTTCTTTCCCAGCTGTTGAATGAAGGTTCAGTTCTAATGAGGGAGGATGGAGCCAAAGCCTACATTGCTACCACGGACGGGTTTTGTCTGGGTTGTCCAGGGAGCTTTGGCAGACCTTGACTTTGTTTCCAGTTTCTCAAGGGTAGAAGAAGTGATCTCCATCAAAACACACCTAACTTCAGTAAGAGACAGGAGTTGTTAAGAATTCAGCAGTGGGACTGGGATCTAAGTGCCTTCTCTGCTCCCTGGTATGATCTAAGAAATTTTTTTTTAACATCAAAAAGGCATTGTAGTTAAATCTTGCTGAAGCATAAAAGAACTCCAGCTTGCACAGTGATTAAAATGCAGATGAAAATTAAAATTCAGTCCACCCAATAAACTGCCAGAAGAAAACCAAATTAATTCTTCTCTAGCCTCAGAAGTTCTCTAAACTGGATATGGTGTAAGGATGTAATGGTTAATTAAAAGAACCTTTCTGAGTTTCCAGGGTTGGGATAACAAGGCTGCCCAGAGTCCCAAGGTCATCTTAACCAGGAATGAACACAGAAGCCTCACACTGAGTTCTCCTCTCAACCTTAAATATCTCATAGCCAAAGATCTTGAAAATGGCCACAGCATCCCCTGTGCTGCAGCATTGCAGGGCCATCAGGTTGTGGCCTGCAGAGGCCCAGCCTGCAAGCTCTGAAGTTCCCCAGCACAAATAAAAAGTAAACATAGCTACAGCAGAGCCATAAACCCGAGTTTTTAAACAGAAAATATTAACTAAATGTTGAAACCCAGGATATGACTCACAAATAACAATAACAGCATTACAATATAATTGTTGTTTCTGAAATGGAAACATTGATTTGTTATTTGTTAGTTTACTCAGCATCTTACGCAGGAAGCCCAGTGAAGTCAGCCAGGGTACTGTCATGGAGCTGCATGACTTGTAGAGCAGGTACTCTTCATTACAGCACAGAAAGTAAATTTATTGGAATGAGAGGTGAAAGGATTTAGAATGAAGTTGTTTTTATTGGTATAAAAGCTTCTTTCTGTCAAATATTAACAAACAAAAAAAAAGGTAAGGTTTTATATTCTATTCATACAGTCTCTTGGGCCTGTGCCTTTTTTTTTTATTAGAATATCATCTCAGTGGCAGCTCAGGTGAGAAAGTAGCTCTGCTTTGGGGTCCTGTTGCCCAAATTGGCTCACAAGATAACACAGCACAATGTGAGGGCTCAGGCTCTGGAGAATGCATAAATAGATAATCTTCATAACATTCGGTATTCAGTAACTTTCTGATTTGGATGTATAGGGATCACTTATCCTTTTGTTATTCCTCAGAAGGATTTTAGAAATATCCACTTTGCTCTAAGCCTGCAGAGTTGTTCAATGCACAGATATTAAGATCAAAGCTGTTTACTGTCAGAAAGGGCCAGAAAAGGAATTTTAATTTCTAAAAACTTTCCACAGCACTTTAAATTCTGAAAAGACCAAAGTATGTTTCACCTTCCAACTTCTCCCACTTTTTTAGCTGTGATGTTTCCATTTGAAATTATAAGATGTTTTTCTCCAAACTGATGGAAAATATTTGACTGGTAGGAGGAAGTCCCCTCATAGCCACACTGAGACAGTCCATGTGCTGGGGTACAGGAGCTGAGCACAATACTGACAGTGGAATAAAGGTGCAATAAAATAGAAGAATAAAGGCACAATAAAATAGTTTCTCACAACAGAAAGGAGGAAAATGTGGAGGGGGAGCAGGAAATAAGAAAGCAGTGGGGAAATATGTGGGAAAAGGATGATAGGAAAATTTGCTTCCCTCAACATAGGGCAAGAGGGTGAGAAATCTTTATGGCCAGTCTGGGAGCATCCCATGTGATTGCTGGTGTAGAGCAGGGGTCAGGGTCTGTTTCTCATTGCCAATTGGCAGGGGTGCACCAGCCCCCTGGTAAGGAGGCAGCAGCAAACCTGGTTTACAAAACACACACCTAAAACCAACAGCAACGATTCCATGTCTCTGCGGAAAACACAGCGCTGCTAATACCTGCAGCACTGGCTGCAGCCACGTCCCTGTCCCTTGCTCTCCATCCCCTCCCTTCCCACGCTCACCTCTCACTCTCAAAACAGTCCTGACACTGCTTGCCCTGCAGGACCTCTATTTTGTGGAGCAGCCACATTATTTTGTGGCACTGAGGAACGACATTTGAACTGGCATCACATCTTTCCAAGAAAATTTTCCTGGAGAAAGCAATAAAAAAATTTAAAAATGGACAGTACACGTGAACTGACAATACCTGAAATTTTTCCTGATTAAATGATTCTTGACTATTTCAAGACATTATGCAGTTTTGCATGTGTGCATTCATTTCTCATGTTTTGCATAATCTTTCTGATGACTGTATGCACAAGTGTACCATGTAGAAACAGCAGCTAGCCAATGTGATTACTCATTAAATTTAATGACTAGGTTAGAATCATCTACTATAAAACTAAGATGAAAGAGAAATCACAAATTTGATAGCCAACTAAGGGCTGAAACATATGCAAGCACAGTTAGTTAATAACCTCTTAATATGCATAACAATAAATACATCATATAGATATACAGCAAATTCAGATGCACGTTACCCAAGTGGAACTCAGCTGTGATGGTGTATAAAATGATACATTTAACACTAATGAGAGGCATAACTCAGAGGAAGCAAAAACATCAAAGTACTTTAGGGTTCTCTTGCAACACTGGAATATTTTTCATAGCCAGATATCATTCCAAACTTTTCTGTTTAAACACAGTGAAGGAAGAGAGAGCTTGATGTGTGCCCCCAAATATCTGTAAATAAATGCAGGCTGACTCACATACACAGAGGTCAGGGCTGTAACACTGCAAAAAGCAGAAAAGGGTAAAGCCCAGGGCCTACAAACACAGTATGTGTGACAAGGGAGGATTACAAAGAAACATGACCAAGTACAGCTGAGGAATCATAGAATATCCTGAGTTGAAAAGGACTCACAAGGATCACCGAAGTCCTGGCCCTGCACAGGATAGCCCCAAAAATCATACCTGTGTGCCTGAGAGTATTTTCCAAATGCTCCTTGAACTCTGGCAGGATTGGTGCTGTGACTACTTTCCCGGAGATCCTGTTCCAGTGCCCAGCCACTCTCTGGGCGAAGAACCTTTCTCTAATATCCAACCTCAACCTCCCCTGACACAACTTCAGGTCATTCCCTCAGGTCCTGTCACTGGTCCCCACAGAGAAGAGATCAGTGCCTGCCCCTCTTCGTCCCCCCACAAGGAAGTTGTAACTGAACAGACCAAGTGACCTCAGATGCTCCTCATATGGGTTCCCCTCAAGGCCCTTCACCATCTCTGTAGCCTCCTTTGGCTGCTCTTTAATAGGTTTAGATTTTTCTTGTATTATGGCACCCAAAACTGCACAGAGCACTCAAGGTGATACTAGCACTTAAGTATTTAATGAAATACACAAAAGCCCTCTTTTAAGACATGGCTTTAATTACACTTATTTGGATATTTATTCTGAGCAAAGCTTCCACCTCTACCAAGGAGGGAGTTTGGTCTGACACTGGCAGCACAGGTTCTCTGTGTCCATGGGGCTGCCTCAGCCCAGCATCATTTTGTCAGGCCTTTTTCTTCCCCTCAATTCTCATTTCTCCTTAAAAGCATCATATTAATGTCCCAGACAAAGCATCCACAGATTTTTATATCTGTAGGTGTGGAAGAAGCGGATTCACATTTAGTTGTTATCTCTTCAAAGGCATAAATAAGGTTAAAAAATCCCAACCCAACAAAAAACCAAAACCCACAAAATACAAACCTTTCCCTCTCCTCACAACACACAAAGTTGTGCATGTGCTCTGGCAACCTTTTTGGAGAGTGAAGGGAAGAACAGCGTTGTTTTTTTTTCTTTACCTCAGTATTTCTGTGGTAGAAAGGGCTGCAAAACCTGAGTAGCTGTGGGCCTTCTAAAAGCAGGTATGCAAACAACTCTATAAACTAGCTAGGGTTGTGTGTCATTGGTTTTGAAGCACCATTCAGAAAGTTCTTATGCTGAAAACTCTTCCACTGAGACAGGAGTCATAAATAAGCAGCTTTGTGGTGGATGCAGTAGCTCCTCTTTCATGTAATCTCTTTTCCTGAAAGCTTTGATTGAGAGCTAAGCCACATTCAAGGTTTTGTGGTTGAGTCTGGGAGCTTCCTTCAGTAATCTCATTCCTGAATTAATTGCTGCTGGAGCTCACCACCCATAATAACATTTCCAGAATCTTTCCCTTATTATCTTCATCTGTCAGGTTAAATTCATCTTTTTGACATGACACACATTAAAAGGTCTAAAAGAGAAGTACATACTTTGTTACTCAATAGGAAGAAGAAGCACACAGTGCTGTTACTGCCCACAGGTCTGCTTTTGCCCTTCATGAAACATGAAGGACATTTCAGCAAACTTCAAAGATAAACACCTGAAAATAAGAAATCTTCTTGTCCACAGTCCATCACCTTTAAGGACCATGGCAAGGACTCTTCTACTTTCACAGTTTCAGGATGTTTCTATGCAACAAGTAAGAGACCTGCACCAGTCCTACACATAGACAGAGGCTGGGCTCTCTTCCCCTCAGTTCTCCTTGCCTGCAAATTGTCTTAGGCTGAGGGTATCAGAAAAAAATGGGATTATACTTTTTGCTCAAAGTATTCAGCTGCCAGGCAGCCAGGTGAGGACTGCAAGGTAAAACATTCCTGAGCAGGGGAGAACTCCAGACCATTATTCCAGGTAATTCTTAAGTTAACACAGGTGTAAACCATGCATTCCCCCTTGTTAACTACTGTTCCTATCAGGATTGCAAAAAAAAAAGTCTTACCCTTAATGAGGTAGGATCCAATTATGCAGGAAATGCATGGACACATTTCAAACACCTGGGGATAAAAGGAGAGAAAGGTTAAGACAGTTTTGAGCTGTATTCTGTCTCAAAAGAAAATCAATGCAAACTCTCTCTGTCAGATGTTTTTATAATATCTGAAAAAAAATACACACAAATGAATTTTATCTGGATGCTTTTGTGAAAACAAAATAGAATTGAAAAAAATTGTTTGTGTAGTAAATGTAAAGCTTGATGTATCTTAGAGGAGTCCAAAAGTTTTAAGGCAAATCCAAAGAAACTGTTTCAGTAGGCTTAGGTTTCCTGCACATGGGTGCAATACATTTAATTTTTCAAGTTCTTAAAAGCTTTTATATGATGTTTGAAAAAAATATCCCATCAGTCAATAACTCATTGTAAACATATACCAGTATAAAACATACAAAATATACTTTTATAGAAGTTACTCACATAAATATAAATTCATATGAAGATAAAAATACATTCATGCTTTGCTGTGGTGAAATCAACTACTCGTAAGGGCATTTGCTCTAATTTCACAAAATTTCCCTGTTTTGTGATGGTATCAAACCAAGAGTGCAGAGAGCTTCTGAGGGCTGATACCAGGGTAAGTGAAAGGGGAATCAGAGTCATTCTGCTTTTCTGACTATTATGGTAATGTGATCAGTACCTTGACAGATGCTAAGAATAATTTTGCTGATTGACTTTTCTTCAAACCTAAGGCTGTGGGCAATCAAAGAAAATATGAACATCTGGATAAGCTTTTGATTGCCATGCTCACTGATATACTGCACCCAAATAAGCAACAATTAGTACAGCTTATGTCAAAAGACCCATCAGTTAATTCAAATTAAGGCAGCAAAATTGAATCCAATTGGCATTCATGCATATTTGTATGCATAGTTTAAATAAACTTCTTCTGCACTACATTATCCTTTATTTACAAGGAAAACACATGCAAGTTTTGTGTTTTAAATAAATATTTTCAAAAGCTTTATGATCTCTTAAAGCCGAACTTCTGAGCAAACTCTGTGTCCTTTGGAAGGGCATATCCAGTATAATAAAGATAAAAATGTGTTGGCTTTCTCAAGTTTACATTTCTCACTTGTTAATAAACTTCACAAATTTGGAGAAGTTATGCATAAGCATTTTGTCAGTAGCAATTACAATAACACCAGACTGGTATTTGGGTAAACTTACTAGCTAACATGGTGGTCAAGATAACCAGATTGTAGTAAGAAAGGAAAGTCCTAAAACTGAAGACTAATTTCCTCATGTTTTTGCTTGATTTTGAGTGTAAAACCCTGGGAATATGTATTTTCTTTCCAAAAAATAGCATTCTTGTTTGGATTCTATTTATGGAAACAGTAAATCAGGTTGCATGAGAACCCAAGATTAACACTAATCGAAGGCAAAAGACAAAGTTGAAGTTGTGTGCTTAATTTTTTAAAAAGAGAAATTTTTTTAACAGAAATTCTAATTCTAGTTTCTTGCAGTAAATAAACTTTAGTCTTTGCTTGGCAGATATAGATACCATTGTTTCCAAGTTAACCCGTTAAGATTTTATTTGTAACTCGAGTGTGGAAATCTGTTCTTTTTAAAAAAATTGTGTCAGCTCTGGCTAAGGTGAAATTTACTGTAATCTCACCTAAATCTCAGTTAGCTCAATATGACCTGACTCTAAAATTCTATTACAAAATCCCAGGATTTCTGCAACACATTCAGATGTGTTCATCCAAAGCCTAATGCAAAGCAGTGGTGAGTAAGGGTCACCCACACAGCCCCCACTGCAGCAGTGCTCAGGAACTGGGAACCTCAACCTCCACGTGTAGCCCTGAGTGGCTGGTGTTATCAGAGCCAGGGAGCCTCAGAGCAGTGTTGGGAGTATTTAAAATACTGCTACAACAGAAGAGGGACCATGCCAGAGGAGAAGGTTGGGTGAGTCAGTCCATTGGCATGGGACTCACGTGGCTACATCACCAGCTGCCACTGGTGCAGTGAGTGTGGCCAAGGAGCTGTTACATTCTTTTTTTCTAAGAGTCCACTTTGTTTTGATGCCAAGAAATAGGTTTTCCTAATCATTGACTCCTGTGAATATTAAGACTCCAACACTCTTGAGAACAATCAGATCAATTAATTAGAAAACTGTTACCATGCTGCTTTCATAAATGTGATCCATAACTTCAAACAGCCTTTTAGCAGTTGTTTTCTTGAAGCTCTTTCCTTTAAAATACTAATACATCCATCTTCTGATTCAGAGGTTAAGAGTTCTTCTATTAGTGTTGCCTTCAGAAATATATTTGATGGAAAATCCCTTAGATAGTCTAATGATGTGGTCCAGTTGCTCTGAAGTGCACAGGCCCCTTACAAATGCTACTCAAAAATCAATAACAATCCTTCAGTGCCTTCAAAGGATGTGGAGTAAGGGCCTTAGTAATAGTGATTGTCTTCAGCAAATAACTGCTCAGTGATTATTCTGCAGTGGCCTAGAAGTCCAAATTCCCCTTGATAACTTTCAAAATGGATGCATGCTGGGAAATGTAAAATCATCCCTAGCACACAGGTCAGTAGCTGAACTTTCTGGCTAAAGTACCTACTTATTTACTCTGTTGCTTTGTCATTATTGACATAAGATTTTGGAGAGGAAAGTCTACTAAAAAAAGTAAGTTCTAAAATAGTAGGTCAGCAGAGTGTATCCACTTTACTCGGCTTCACTACCACAGCAATTCTAGAAGTTCTAGTCCTGGTTACAAGGGTCTCAGCACTTCTAATATTTGCACTTTATACACAATACAAGAAGTCACGTAAAATGCACAGCAAGTACAGTCAATGTGCCCCACAAAGTGGCTCAACATATTTCTTATAGACTTGTCTTGACTTGTTTGCCCACCCTCAAGGATACACAAAATTTCCAGTATCTCATGTTTTTAGTATCTCCTATGTTTGCTAAGAGATCAGGCTTTTCTGAAAGTCTTGGTTGCATCTAATTCACTTTCAAAAATTCGAGTTGTGAAAAAGTTCTGTCTCTCCACAGAATTCTTGGAAAATGAGTGTTCCAACTTTGTGAAGAAAGAAGGTTCTTGGTACACAGAATGGAGAACCTTGCTACATTTATGCTTCACCCTATCAAAACTTTTAAGTAAAAAATATTGGAAAAAATTGTCCATATACATACACAGATCGACTGCTGATGTTACTTGCTAGAAGATATAATGAAGTAATGATATAATAAGAAAAATATCTTTGGAAATATAAAGACAGTGATGTTTTTGTATGTTAGCAAAAGAAGTACAAAATAAAGACTGAAGAACACCCAACAGTTGTTTTAATCCTGCATTAGATTTAAAGTATTTTTATTTCAGTCATCTCTCAAGTATTAATGTAAAGTTAAAAAAACCAAAACCCTCTTTGCAGACACGCTGTACCACCATGTTGAGCTCTATGGCTCCATTAACCATAATAAAATCATTGTCATGATTTTTTCCTTCAAGTATAGTATAGTGTTTGTGTGAATGTTTGTTGTGACTGGAAGTATATTGTGCCATCCAGCAGCTGACACTCTAAGTTATGCAATCCATAAATACAGAGAAAATCTTAGTGTGATTTCAGACCCAGTTTCATTGAGAACAATTCTCTGAACTGGCCACTCTCCTTGAGAGGACATTCCGGTAGCTTAGGGGTTTTTTTTCATTTCAAAAGACTTTGAGAACAAATGTTATGTCCAAATATATTCTCTGCAATAAGCATAAGGAAGTGAAATAAATTAGACTAAGTACCTACCCAGGAGTAAAATTAGGTTTTACAGGCATGAGTGCTACCAGAGCTATCAGACTCAGGGAACCCTTTACAATGTAGGTCTTAGTGATATGGTAATAATATGATACTTTAAGCAAGCTGCTGGCTGAATCAGACAAGTTAATCTCAACTATATGTTAGTCAAATCATTTTATCCTCTAAGTTGATTTTAGTCCATTAAGACAGCCTTTTCACTTCACAGTGTGTACAGTCATTACATTTCCCTCCCTTCATGTGTCTTCACTCAAAGCAGCACTCAACCACTTTGGAGCTTATTAATGTTAACAAGAATGTGGTCTACCTTAATACAGTGTCAAATGAAGTCAGAAAGAGTCATGTGGATGATAGCAAGAGAAACTGCATCAGCGTGCACAATGTTATCATGCAGATGAGAAATATAAATGAGGGATGAAATGCAATTTAAGTCAACACTCAGATGAAAAACAAATGTGCCACTGAAGACAAACAATTTCTGAAGCAGCTGTATAGGAGTCCTTCCTCACTTGTAATTCTTGTAATGGGATTGAAAATCAGAAGAAATCAGAATTGTTAAGCAATCAGGAAATAACAGATATTTTCACTGAAGTTGTTGCATTTCAATGAAATTCTTATCTTTCACTAACAAGGCAAGCATTATAAAACATACTGAGTTAACTGCACGAGCATGCAAAAGGCTTGTGTATTAAAGCTGTTCATTTGGCAGAGAGACTAAATAGGCCTAAAAGCTTTCTAGCTCATTTTAACACCTTCTGTTTTTCTCATTAAAGCTAGCATTGATGTTCAGTTATTATTGCAGGATTTGATCATATTTACAAACCCTTGTCACCTTTCCTCCTTAGAGACCTGATCTGAATCACTTCTGAATATCTAGCAGATGCTCAAGATATTCAGTTCTTGGAAA
Organism: Pseudopipra pipra; assembly: GCF_036250125.1. Classification (NCBI taxonomy): domain Eukaryota; kingdom Metazoa; phylum Chordata; class Aves; order Passeriformes; family Pipridae; genus Pseudopipra; species Pseudopipra pipra. The sequence continues at coordinate 28,866 of NW_026990853.1, forward strand.
GAGGCAGCAGACTCTTTAAACACCATCTGAAGCACTGCTGCAATCTCTAACTGCTGTGCCTAAAAAGAAAAACTTTCCTTGAAGACAGTTTCAGTCAAGTACCTGCTGCTGGTTTTATCCTTTGAATCAGCTTGTGCTGATCACTGAGGATTCAGGATCCTAGCCTAGATTAATCCCATACAGCTTTACAAAGTCCGTATGTTAAATTTGTCTCCAGTACTTATGCTCAACATTTGCAGTACTACTTTTGACATAACAGTCCTTGGCCTCCAGCCTCTGGTAATAGAAGAAATGTAACTACTGAGGCCTAAGAGTATGAATGGGAGGGGATAGTTTTGCATTTTACAGTACTGAGCTTAATAAGGTTTTAAATGCACACTCAAGGAAGTATATTAATTTGCCTGAGTATTCCTCACTTCACTAAAGAATCAACTTTGATCAGCATCTCAGGTTTGCTCCTCAGCTCTCTTATAAAATGAATTCATGGGGTCTGTGCATAGATAATAAGGTTACTGCTCTTTTGGAAGCAAAGTGGTTTGTCCTTGTGCAGCAGCAGAGGAGCTGCTGAGGTCAGGTCAGATGCAGTTGTGTTTTAGAAACACCTGTAATTTTCACTTTTGCTGACATTAAGAATAAAAATGTCTGCAGGATAAGAAACATCTTCATTAAGGATGGATGCCTATACACACTCTTTTCTGTATGCCTTATTCTCCCTCTGCAATAGCCATAGGGGAGTTAACAAGGTGCTCAAGGTGAAGTTCGTGCAAACATGCATAAGCAGCAGGCAGGCTAGAAGGAATTACTCATCTCTCACTGGCATAGCAGTCACATATCTGTACATGGAGATGATGACAGGATTGTGGATACAGAGCTGAGAGTAACAAGATTGGTGCTGTCCAAACTCAGACTGCCTCAATCCATCATCTGGATCAAATCACGACGATTTCCCAACCAGCAAGAGAGACTAACCCCAGCTACACCCCCCACAAGCTAATTTTGTGACTAAGCAGCACTGTCCAGTAGATGATCTAAGTCCAGATGTGGCAACTAGGCTATTATAATCTATGTTTCTGATGCTCACAGACCTCTTTCCTAATTTTTTTGATAGAACCAGCTTTAGAACCAGCTGTGTCTTTGAAGAGCTTCTCAACTCTCTTCCTCACCTGCCCCTCCACACCACTTTTTCAGGAATAAATTCCCAAGTATTCATATTTGCTGTTTTAAGCCCACACTGGGACTACATGAATCAAATCTCATCTGCTAAACTGCTAACTGTTGAACTAATCTGGTTTTTTTCCTGTATATATTTATATGTTCCTGCCTTGTTAAATTCCCTGGCCAATGTATGTTACCAACAGCAAACCCCAGTATTGCCACTGGAGCTACACCTCTGAAGTATCTTGGCCTATTCTGCTCTCTGAGGAGAGAGGAAAAGCATCAACCTGACATCCCACTACCCTTGAAATCTTACCAAATCAGGAACAAGTTCATACAGGACAGCTTGCTCCGATTCTGTCAGTGTTTACACTTAAGGCAAAAAAGGGGCTGACTGATGACTAATGGTACAAGGATACTAATGTATAAAACTGTATCAAATTAAAAAACCCAAACATCTATTTTAAAGCTTCAAACAGGATTATAATCAGAAATCTGAAAACCCTTTTTGTTCTTCCAAATTATATTACACATATATCACTATAGTCATCATGTTATGGGTAAGTGGAAAAAGAAAACGACTGACCTTCAAATCAACCCTCAGCCTGACAGACTGGATCGATGTATTATCCAGACCTCTATTCCTCATTCTCTTTCAACAGTCAAATAGAATTTATTTGTTATGATAAATAAGAACTCTCCAATAACAACAGAAAATAAGATACAAGCAGCCACCTTGCAATGTACTTGTTCTCAAAATTCTCTTTGTTCTTTTAAAGAACTGCAGGTTTCCAAGCTGCTTGCATGAGTAGCACCGTCATCTCTTAGAGGAAGATTAGAGTATTCACAATGAAGTGAAATCACCTGTTTACAGTGTTTCCAGAGCTGACATAAATTACAGATTAACATCCATTTTGTTCTCTGTGTGGAAAGGTCATAGGAGATCTCAGATCATAGGGGGTCTTAGATCGTAGGGGGTCTCAGTTTCAACAAAAATGTAAACCAGAGGCAGAAAGTTTTGGATAGAGACTGTAACTTAACTGCAAAAGAAGCAGCCAAGTGGTTTGCCACCACTTGTTGAAGTCCAATTTGTTCTAATAATGTGCTAAAAAAAGTGTCTTGACTAGAAGTTTCTCCTAATTTTTCTTCATGGATATAAACTGATTGAGAAATTGTAAAAAAACACCAGTTTCTCTTAAATTACCTCTTCAGATGGCCAGGATACATAAGTAAGTCTTGGGAAAGAGCACATGCTGAGGAGGCTTCCTTAGGCCACCAGTAATTATTTCCCATAAGAATCCTGTACCCAGGAGATGCAGTTAGGATTAGGTAATGTACTGCACTTCAAAGGTGTAAAAAAATTTCAAAGAGCTCATTGGGACTAGATTATCCAATACACTGGGATTCCTGTGTTACTGTTTTCATCTATCTTACCATAAAATGATAACTAGATATTCAGACAAAATTTAAGTTATTTTTGACAACCAGTTATAGCACTTGTTACTTGAAAACCCAAAAGGTAAGTTTTCACTATTTCACATAAGGAAAGTAAAGTTTGTTCTCCATTTATAAAGGAGCCTGAAAATCTGTTCATTTCAGTTTTTCTGCTTGTTTACTCCCTAAAAAAAGTTTGTGGTCTATATGCAAGACCAGAAACAGAACTCTTAGAAGTAACTCATATTTTCTTCTCTGACTATATTGCAAGATTCAATTAAAAAAACCCAAAACACAACCCCCCAAAAAACCAAACAACAAACCACAGAAGATTTTGTCAGCTTTTGATAACAGGACAACAGAACTGAGATGTAAGCTGCAAGAGGCTTTTTTTTTTTTTAAGGCTCAAAAAAACTCAAGATTAGTATGAAAGTGACAAAAAAACCCACAACGGGTTGAAGGGGAGTCACGTAGACATCAAATAAAAAACTTTTTCTAAAGGAAGGTAGTGCTGCACAGAGACAGGCTTTTCAGCAAGAACACCCTGGAGGTATTCAAGACTCAGCCAAACAAGGCCAGGGCTGGCTGGACCAAGTTCTGGTAATAGCACCACCTCAAGCAGGGCCTGGAGTTGATAGTTCCCAGAAGTCCTTTCCAGCAATAGTTCTGCACTGGTGACCTCTTACTGCAATTACTGAAATTACCCAAGAAAAGAGATTATAGGGTCTTAGTAAAAAGGTTAAATATGGTAAAATGCCTAAATATAGAAATAAACCCAAATATGAAATGCTAATGCAAAAAGAGAGAAGATTCAAATAAATCAAATGAGGATAGGCAATCCTCAAAGTCACATTATAATTTCTGGCTTTTCACTGAATTGTACATGCTAAATGGAAGCAAAGAAGGGACCCTTACCCTTTTTTCCTTTCAAGCCACCTTAACAGAAATCAAATACATTTACTTTATCACAATAAAAGTCTGTGCTTAGATAAAGTATTTAATAAAAGTTACCCACATCAGCTGTCATATGCATTTTAAAAATAATAATATAATTTTACACAATAAGATTCCTTTAGGGATAAGTATTATCTCTTCATACTTTTCTCCCAAAAATATTTTCCTTCTCAAAATGTCACCCTCAAGACTCCAAACTGTAACAGGAAATTTTATCTTATTTTCTCTGTTCCAGCACCATTTCTACTGAGGCATTCATTCCACTTAACTGTTTAAGCTGACAGGGTTTGTAACTGGTTGGATAGGCTGCCTGTTTTGCAGGTAAAAATTTAAAGCATATTAAATTCTTTTCCAATACTCAGGTCAGTGTACTCCCAACAGGCCACAAAATTGATACTTTCTTCTGTCACTCCGAGAGCACACCTTAATGTAGACAAGCTAAAGAGAGAACCCAGCATGAAACCCAGCTTTCCTTCATCATAAGCACATGTACAACCAGCTTATAAGATTGTTCTACTTTAATGAATAAATAGATCATGAGTCCACTACAGTTTTAGCCACAGCAATTCCAAGCAACTTAGTTTTGTTGTAAAAGGAAGAATTGCAACTGTTTATAATTTTAAAGTCTGGAGATTTTTTGTTCATCTTGTCCATTGGACAATATCAAAGGCATCACATATGTAGCAATAATCTTGTTCTTGCACAGGAACTTTCAAGTATTTTTGGACTGGAACCTCAAGGAGAATGATGTTTAAATCATGATGATTTCACCATGAAACAAAAAAAATTAGGCCTATATTAACCAGACTCATAATTCAGTGACTATATCAATTCCCTACATGAAACAAGTGATCATCTGCCCACTTGTCCACAAGCAATACTAGTATCTTTCCTCTGTGCCTCCCTATTCCCCCTGCTTTAGCTTTAAATCCTTCTCTTTATACACCACTATCCATCTATTTTTAACTTATGTCTTCCAAATTTCTGCTTGGCTGCTCACCTCATCAACATATGGTAGATCTGCTCACTGCCAGTACAGACCTCCTACCTGGGACCATTTATGTACCATCTTGTAGCTGGCACAGTCATTTACACATCTTAAAGATAATTATACAATGTCACCACCACCTCAGACTATATCCTCAGAAAAAGTTGTAGCCAGATCTACTTAAAGCACTTGATCTTAAAACTATTCATTCTGTAGTGGATCGTATTTTCAAAAGATGAAATCCAGTTTGATGCTAAGTCTGGCATTATCATTCTAATCCTCCCATTCTGATCTTGAAGCTTCCATTCAATCTGGAAATTCCTCTTATACTCAAAAGTAGGGATTTGTAGGATAAAGAAACACTTAAATATTTATATTTTTCCCCCTCAAAAAAGAAAAGATACATTTCTCCTCTTAATTTACTTGGAATACTAGATTCCCTCTTTCAGATGCCCAGTGAAAAAAGCACACATAATGAGTGTTCTCCTCTTGAGAATAAAACTTAAGGATGTTTCCGACTTAGTGGAACTTATTGCTGAAGTTTGAGTCTCTAGTGATCATCAATAACAACTCTGGGTTTTGTACAAATGTGTGAAGTCCTTCATGAATATAAGTCAAGAAACAATGTAGGGCTGCTCATCTCAGCTTTTCTAATTCTTCTTATACCAGAAGCTTAGGAATTCTTGTAGATGGATTTGTCATAATACTTTGTTGGCATTTTTTATAACAATTGCCTCTTCAAGCTAAGCAGACCCTGGAGGAGAATAAAGCTGTGGCGAATACAGATGCAATGTCAATTAACAGATATGATAAATGTAAACATTTTAGTAAGAATTTTTCAAAGGGGGGGGGAAGTGTATTGACATGTCAAGCAGCCAGGAAATACTTTGGAAAGTTTTATTTTCTTGAAAATTTGACACTCTGCATTAGAATATATTGAGTTGAAATGCTAGGCAGCAAATGAAAGCAAGGGCCTTGTGTGTGCACCTATGCATTACTGCTCTGCTGCTGATGTTCACCTCAGCTGGCCTGCACTCACTTTCCTTTATTTTTTCAATTTCCCGGACCAAGAGAATTAATTGCTATTGCCAAAGAGAGAGGAGAAAAAGAAAGGGTGGGGTGGAGAGAGAGAGGAAAGGGAGTCTTCATTTGTCTGCATTTCTCTCTTTCTTAACTTTTGCTTGGCATTCAGATAGATTCAGTGCTAAGAAATCCTCATTAATAAATAAAAGCAACCTTCTGACTCTGTATTGCTTTTGGTCCCAAAGAACATCAAAAGATCGTGCAAACCGAAAGTAAAATGCAATCAATTACCCAGCTCTCAGGATTATTTCACCAAAGCAATCGATTTACCTTCACCACTGCAGCCACCTTTCATTGGAAATATATCAGCTATTTAACAGCACACTCATAAAACAAGGTAACAAATTACCTCAACATTTCCTAGGGAATAACCTTTCAGTCGTTCACTAGAAGGAGACAGGTCAAAAATTACCCTTTTTCCTTTTTTTTTAAACTTCAGTTTATATGATCTCTATTATACCTACAAGATATGTATTATAAAAAGAAGGGAATCCAACTGAAGATTTCATACACTAGAATGTATGGCTTAGGTTTCAGTAAAAAGATACCAGCATCTTCAATGACTGCATACAACCAGGATTGGCAGCTGTCACATCAAACTGCATTTCTACTTAGCAGCATGATAGGAAATAGAATTCAGTAAGAAACAAGACTCAATTCACAAATGCAGGATTTCCTGCATTTCCTGTATCACTGAAGATATTCTATCCAGGTGTGATCCCAGAGGGAGTATATGCAGAACTTTGAGGGCTGACATTTTATCTTGACAAAATGCAGAGTTCTAAGCTTGACAAGGGACACTTCTTACCTAAGAAGGGAAGGTGATACCGTCTAAAATACCATATCCAAAATACCTAGTTCATTTCCTTGTCTTGCCACACATTTTTTGTTCTGTCAAATAGGAAAGTGATTCCTTTTCTTCCCTTCTCTAGGGGTAAGGTCACATCTTACTTTCACAATGTACCTAAAGAGACAACATTCTCTGCTGACACTGATGCCCTTCAGACACCTTGCATACTAGTAATTAGCAAATTATATTAACTTTTTTTCAAAAGTGCTGAAAAACTTGGAATTGCCATTATCACTCAGCAAGTGACTCTGCAATGTTTTTTCCAATGTTTTAGAAAGTTATATAACATCACACAGAAATTAAATAATTAACCTTTCATTTTAACCACTGATCCTTCTTTTTAACATTATTCAGTATCTGTCTTGTTGTATTCCCATGGTCAGATATTCAAACTTAGATTTAAATCTTAGCTTTAAAACTTTTCTGAGAAACCATAATGCCAGGGACTAGAACCTTTGTCACCGGCACAGGTTTCTGTCAGGGAAATCCAGCAAGGGGAATTCATTCAAGCAAACACAGTTTTATAGAGGAGCATAAAAAATCCTAATATACCCAGCTGGACAGTCCAGGAGCCCCAAGTGCTGAGCAGCAGCTGCCATTCTGACTGAAGTGCTCATTAAAAGCTGCCAGTGTTCATGCAGTAGGCTGGAAATGCCTGACTCTAGAAACATAATAGGGCAGAAATTGCCAAGTGTTAAGGACACAAAGTGCAGATCTGTTTGGAATGGTATTCCACTTGAAGTCTGCTAGCCCATGGGCCTGCCTGAGCTCCCTCACTGCTTGTGTGGAGTCAGCTCTAACAGCATGCAGGTGTGAAACAGCATTTCCCTCACTTGTAACCAGAATGAAAAAAGGGTTTTAAATATTGAAATAGATTCCCAGACCCCGGTGTCTCAGGACAGGCAGGAACATGACAGTGCACAAGTCTGTCTAAAAGCACACAAGGACTGTACAGGTGACAGCACTTCTCCGAGTAAGAATTTTCACTGACTTTGGCAACAATGACCCACTGAGGTTTTATTTTCTCCCCCACATATCAGGGTTGTTCTCAAATCAGCACTGTTCTAAAGAGTATAATTTAAAATGTAATTAAATCTTTGTTTGATACGTATTAACATGTATAAACAAACAAATGCTTTCACTAAGGAAAAGGCCCCTAGCACAGCCAGTGTAATCTCAGATAACATTTGAAAGCGTGAGCACCTTTAAGAAAGTCCACCTTTTTTTGGTTACTGTGATGCATGTGTTTCAGATAGGGCAATTTTTGAAGGGTTTTTATGTTTTTTTCTTTTTTTCAGCCAACCCTGTAACACAGTACTGGTATTCAATCATCCTCAGACATTTTTTTATCCTAATTTTTGAAAAATAAAAAAAATTGTATAGATATGCAATCCAAATGCCTCATGCTTTAAAGAAGGAATTTAGCATTCATGACTGATATTTTTCACTTTGCTGATGATACTACATTTTCATATAGTAGATGAATGCTTTGTAAATATATAGGACATATCCAAGCACTCATAAAAAATGAAAATAATGTGGTATATAAAGTGGTATTTCTATAAGTAAGAATTTCAGTTTATTAAAAAGTATGACAAACTAGTAACAGAGAGTCACCAAAGACATTTGGCAGCATTGGTTATGTCTGAAAATAATCCAGCTACCATCTTATTTTAGAGAGTCACAGGAGACACTCAGTACCTCCACTTTTGGAATATCTTTTTTTCCTCACTGGTAGACATTGTAGTTACAAAATAATTGCTTTACTATGATCACTATGATGCTGTACTGTCCCATTATTACTCAATTTATGCATTATTTTCCCCATGTAAGAAGTTGCCTGGATTATATTTGAGGTGCAGATCACAAGGAAACATCTCTGAATGTACAGTCCCAAAGGCTTAAATCACTTCTGGACCTGAGAGACAACATTGTTGTCTCATGTTTTCTCTATGGCTGTTTCCTAATCACTGATGTTGCCAATGTCTGTAAATCATTTACGTAGCTTTGAAAATGTAGCCTGAGATCTCCTATGCATTGCTCAGTTCCAAAGAATTCTCTGCCTTCTTATGTAACTTTTTAAAAATTCTATGACTTTGGAATCGACTAATGCTAAACAAGTTTACAAACCATAATGCTGCTTTGAAATCACTGAATTTATCTTTTTGTTTCATGCCCCATCAAAGAATGTTTTAAAGAGTGTAGTCATGTATAACATTTTGCAGTTTCTTGGGCATGTTGGGTTTTAAAAGTGATCAGATTTCAATCACCAATAATGGCCATGCAGGACCTCAAAAATTACCACAATGCTCACAGAGTGCTTAATAAAGTTTTAGTGATTTGTCCTCTTATTTAAAAATCTTTATTCCTTTTGCAAAAAAAAAAAAAAAAAGATTCTAGAGGACAACATTTATGCCTAAAGCTACTTACTGAGGACAAAAGAGTAGTACTACTTGCTCACATTTTATTTTTCTATATTTGCAGCTATATATTATTCTGCCCTACCTTGCTATGTACTAAATACTTTGCAGCTTTTAGATGCTTCAATTTATCATTTTTGGCAGTTCTTGTATTCCTTTCTAGCCACATCAGACTTAATTTTTACTGAAATAAGTGTAATTTTTTTTCCCTTATAATCATCTCTAACATCCCACAGTAAACAGCAGGTGGTTCTAATCGATCTCTTTCCATTCATCATTTCTTCCTACAAAGGTTGGCTTTTAAAAGCTCCGTGTTTTTGGGACTATATATTTTATAATACTCTCACGTAATTTTCATTTCTGAAGATACTATTATCACAAGATAACAGATGTTCACTACTTCTCTCTTAATTATCATACTTAAGGCTTATGTCTTAAACTAATTGAGATCATCTTTGAGATAATCTTTGATCTGGGTATTTTCTTCCAGCACTGGGAGGGCATAATACTACATTACCTCAAGATACACTCATGCAATATTTAGTACTTGCTCATAGGAACAGCAATTTGATTATCTAAGCAGCTAAAAGAAGTCTGCAAAAGTGCTTTTCCCATACATTCCTCAACCTCCTGTAGTCCACAGGACTACTCAAGCACTTAATGCTATGTGTGTTGAAGAACCACCTTTTTAAACCAGGGAAAAGAAGTTTTTCTCAAGTAGGAAAATATATACATACAAGAAAATATATTGCTTAGTCTGGAGTGATATCTTATTTTAAATATTGATTTTTCTCTCCTAGCACCTCACAGCTCTTAGCAGAAATTAGAGAACTTTTGAACCAAAATTCCAGTGATAGAATAACCTGTCCGCTGTCAAAAAAAAATATTTCTTTAAAAAAATTAAAATTAAGAATTTTTTCAAAAATTCTAAATTTCATTT
>NW_026990854.1:5000-38413 GCF_036250125.1 Pseudopipra pipra
GGAGCCTAAGAGAATAAAAATCAGGAGAGGAGCCTAAGAGAATAAAAAGCAGGAGAGGAGCCTAAAAAACTTGAAAGCAGGAGAGGAGCCTAAGAGAATAAAAATCAGGAGAGGAGCCTAAGAGAATAAAAATCAGGAGAGGAGCCTAAGAGAGTAAAAATCAGGAGAGGAGCCTAAGAGAATAAAAATCAGGAGAGGAGCCTAAAAAACTTGAAAGCAGGAGAGGAACCTAAGAGAATAAAAATCAGAAGAGGAGCCTAAGAGAATAAAAATCAGGAGAGGAGCCTAAGAGAATAAAAATCAGGAGAGGAGCCTAAGAGAATAAAAATCAGGAGAGGAGCCTAAGAGAATAAAAATCAGGAGAGGAGCCTAAAAAACTTGAAAGCAGGACAGGAACCTAAGAGAATAAAAATTAGGAGAGGAGTCTAAGAGAATAAAAATCAGGAGAGGAGCCTAAGAGAATAAAAATCAGGAGAGGAGCCTAAGAGAGTAAAAATCAGGAGAGGAGCCTAAGAGAATAAAAATCAGGAGAGGAGCCTAAGAGAATAAAAATCAGGAGAGGAGCCTAAAAAACTTGAAAGCAGGAGAGGAACCTAAGAGAATAAAAATCAGGAGAGGAGCCTAAGAGAATAAAAATCAGGAGAGGAGCCTAAGAGAATAAAAATCAGGAGAGGAGCCTAAGAGAATAAAAATCAGGAGAGGAGCCTAAAAAACTTGAAAGCAGGACAGGAACCTAAGAGAATAAAAATTAGGAGAGGAGTCTAAGAGAATAAAAATCAGGAGAGGAGCCTAAGAGAATAAAAATCAGGAGAGGAGCCTAAGAGAGTAAAAATCAGGAGAGGAGCCTAAGAGAATAAAAATCAGGAGAGGAGCCTAAGAGAATAAAAATCAGGAGAGGAGCCTAAAAAACTTGAAAGCAGGAGAGGAACCTAAGAGAATAAAAATCAGGAGAGGAGCCTAAGAGAATAAAAATCAGGAGAGGAGCCTAAGAGAATAAAAATCAGGAGAGGAGCCTAAGAGAATAAAAATCAGGAGAGGAGCCTAAGAGAATAAAAATCAGGAGAGGAGCCTAAAAAACTTGAAAGGAGGAGAGGAACCTAAAAGAATAAAAATCAGGAGAGGAGCCTAAGAGAATAAAAATCAGGAGAGGAGCCTAAAAAACTTGAAAGCAGGACAGGAACCTAAAAGAATAAAAATCAGGAGAGGAGCCTAAGAGAATAAAAATCAGGAGAGGAGCCTAAGAGAATAAAAATCAGGAGAGGAGCCTAAGAGAATAAAAATCAGGAGAGGAGCCTAAGAGAATAAAAATCAGGAGAGGAGCCTAAGAGAATAAAAATCAGGAGAGGAGCCTAAGAGAATAAAAATCAGGAGAGGAGCCTAAGAGAGTAAAAATCAGGAGAGGAGCCTAAGAGAATAAAAATCAGGAGAGGAGCCTAAGAGAATAAAAATCAGGAGAGGAGCCTAAAAAACTTAAAATCAGGAGAGGAGCCTAAGAGAATAAAAATCAGGAGAGGAGCCTAAAAAACTTGAAAGCAGGAGAGGAACCTAAGAGAATAAAAATCAGGAGAGGTGCATAAGAGAATAAAAATCAGGAGAGGAGCCTAAGAGAATAAAAATCAGGAGAGGAGCCTAAAAAACTTAAAATCAGGAGAGGAACCTAAGAGAATAAAAATCAGGAGAGGTGCATAAGAGAATAAAAATCAGGAGAGGAGCCTAAGAGAATAAAAATCAGGAGAGGAGCCTAAAAAACTTAAAATCAGGAGAGGAGCCTAAGAGAATAAAAATCAGGAGAGGAGCCTAAAAAACTTAAAATCAGGAGAGGAGCCTAAGAGAATAAAAATCAGGAGAGGAGCCTAAAAAACTTGAAAGCAGGAGAGGAGCCTAAGAGAATAAAAATCAGGAGAGGTGCATAAGAGAATAAAAATCAGGAGAGGAGCCTAAGAGAATAAAAATCAGGAGAGGAGCCTAAGAGAATAAAAATCAGGAGAGGAGCCTAAAAAACTTGAAAGCAGGAGAGGAACCTAAGAGAATAAAAATCAGAAGAGGAGCCTAAGAGAATAAAAATCAGGAGAGGAGCCTAAGAGAATAAAAATCAGGAGAGGAGCCTAAAAAACTTGAAAGCAGGACAGGAACCTAAGAGAATAAAAATTAGGAGAGGAGTCTAAGAGAATAAAAATCAGGAGAGGAGCCTAAGAGAATAAAAATCAGGAGAGGAGCCTAAGAGAGTAAAAATCAGGAGAGGAGCCTAAGAGAATAAAAATCAGGAGAGGAGCCTAAGAGAATAAAAATCAGGAGAGGAGCCTAAAAAACTTGAAAGCAGGAGAGGAACCTAAGAGAATAAAAATCAGGAGAGGAGCCTAAGAGAATAAAAATCAGGAGAGGAGCCTAAGAGAATAAAAATCAGGAGAGGAGCCTAAAAAACTTGAAAGCAGGAGAGGAACCTAAGAGAATAAAAATCAGGAGAGGTGCATAAGAGAATAAAAATCAGGAGAGGAGCCTAAGAGAATAAAAATCAGGAGAGGAGCCTAAAAAACTTAAAATCAGGAGAGGAGCCTAAGAGAATAAAAATCAGGAGAGGAGCCTAAAAAACTTAAAATCAGGAGAGGAGCCTAAGAGAATAAAAATCAGGAGAGGAGCCTAAAAAACTTGAAAGCAGGAGAGGAGCCTAAGAGAATAAAAATCAGGAGAGGTGCATAAGAGAATAAAAATCAGGAGAGGAGCCTAAGAGAATAAAAATCAGGAGAGGAGCCTAAGAGAATAAAAATCAGGAGAGGAGCCTAAAAAACTTGAAAGCAGGAGAGGAACCTAAGAGAATAAAAATCAGAAGAGGAGCCTAAGAGAATAAAAATCAGGAGAGGAGCCTAAGAGAATAAAAATCAGGAGAGGAGCCTAAGAGAATAAAAATCAGGAGAGGAGCCTAAGAGAATAAAAATCAGGAGAGGAGCCTAAAAAACTTGAAAGCAGGACAGGAACCTAAGAGAATAAAAATTAGGAGAGGAGTCTAAGAGAATAAAAATCAGGAGAGGAGCCTAAGAGAATAAAAATCAGGAGAGGAGCCTAAGAGAGTAAAAATCAGGAGAGGAGCCTAAGAGAATAAAAATCAGGAGAGGAGCCTAAGAGAATAAAAATCAGGAGAGGAGCCTAAAAAACTTGAAAGCAGGAGAGGAACCTAAGAGAATAAAAATCAGGAGAGGAGCCTAAGAGAATAAAAATCAGGAGAGGAGCCTAAGAGAATAAAAATCAGGAGAGGAGCCTAAGAGAATAAAAATCAGGAGAGGAGCCTAAGAGAATAAAAATCAGGAGAGGAGCCTAAAAAACTTGAAAGGAGGAGAGGAACCTAAAAGAATAAAAATCAGGAGAGGAGCCTAAGAGAATAAAAATCAGGAGAGGAGCCTAAAAAACTTGAAAGCAGGACAGGAACCTAAAAGAATAAAAATCAGGAGAGGAGCCTAAGAGAATAAAAATCAGGAGAGGAGCCTAAGAGAATAAAAATCAGGAGAGGAGCCTAAGAGAATAAAAATCAGGAGAGGAGCCTAAGAGAATAAAAATCAGGAGAGGAGCCTAAGAGAATAAAAATCAGGAGAGGAGCCTAAGAGAATAAAAATCAGGAGAGGAGCCTAAGAGAGTAAAAATCAGGAGAGGAGCCTAAGAGAATAAAAATCAGGAGAGGAGCCTAAGAGAATAAAAATCAGGAGAGGAGCCTAAAAAACTTGAAAGCAGGACAGGAACCTAAGAGAATAAAAATTAGGAGAGGAGTCTAAGAGAATAAAAATCAGGAGAGGAGCCTAAGAGAATAAAAATCAGGAGAGGAGCCTAAGAGAATAAAAATCAGGAGAGGAGCCTAAGAGAATAAAAATCAGGAGAGGAGCCTAAAAAACTTGAAAGCAGGAGAGGAACCTAAGAGAATAAAAATCAGGAGAGGAGCCTAAGAGAATAAAAATCAGGAGAGGAGCCTAAGAGAATAAAAATCAGGAGAGGAGCCTAAGAGAATAAAAATCAGGAGAGGAGCCTAAGAGAAGAAAAATCAGGAGAGGAGCCTAAAAAACTTGAAAGGAGGAGAGGAACCTAAAAGAATAAAAATCAGGAGAGGAGCCTAAGAGAATAAAAATCAGGAGAGGAGCCTAAAAAACTTGAAAGCAGGACAGGAACCTAAAAGAATAAAAATCAGGAGAGGAGCCTAAGAGAATAAAAATCAGGAGAGGAGCCTAAGAGAATAAAAATCAGGAGAGGAGCCTAAGAGAATAAAAATCAGGAGAGGAGCCTAAGAGAATAAAAATCAGGAGAGGAGCCTAAGAGAATAAAAATCAGGAGAGGAGCCTAAGAGAATAAAAATCAGGAGAGGAGCCTAAGAGAGTAAAAATCAGGAGAGGAGCCTAAGAGAATAAAAATCAGGAGAGGAGCCTAAGAGAATAAAAATCAGGAGAGGAGCCTAAAAAACTTAAAATCAGGAGAGGAGCCTAAGAGAATAAAAATCAGGAGAGGAGCCTAAAAAACTTGAAAGCAGGAGAGGAACCTAAGAGAATAAAAATCAGGAGAGGTGCATAAGAGAATAAAAATCAGGAGAGGAGCCTAAGAGAATAAAAATCAGGAGAGGAGCCTAAAAAACTTAAAATCAGGAGAGGAGCCTAAGAGAATAAAAATCAGGAGAGGAGCCTAAAAAACTTAAAATCAGGAGAGGAGCCTAAGAGAATAAAAATCAGGAGAGGAGCCTAAAAAACTTGAAAGCAGGAGAGGAACCTAAGAGAATAAAAATCAGGAGAGGTGCATAAGAGAATAAAAATCAGGAGAGGAGCCTAAGAGAATAAAAATCAGGAGAGGAGCCTAAAAAACTTAAAATCAGGAGAGGAGCCTAAGAGAATAAAAATCAGGAGAGGAGCCTAAGAGAGTAAAAATCAGGAGAGGAGCCTAAGAGAATAAAAATCAGGAGAGGAGCCTAAGAGAATAAAAATCAGGAGAGGAGCCTAAAAAACTTAAAATCAGGAGAGGAGCCTAAGAGAATAAAAATCAGGAGAGGAGCCTAAAAAACTTGAAAGCAGGAGAGGAACCTAAGAGAATAAAAATCAGGAGAGGTGCATAAGAGAATAAAAATCAGGAGAGGAGCCTAAGAGAATAAAAATCAGGAGAGGAGCCTAAAAAACTTAAAATCAGGAGAGGAGCCTAAGAGAATAAAAATCAGGAGAGGAGCCTAAAAAACTTAAAATCAGGAGAGGAGCCTAAGAGAATAAAAATCAGGAGAGGAGCCTAAAAAACTTGAAAGCAGGAGAGGAGCCTAAGAGAATAAAAATCAGGAGAGGTGCATAAGAGAATAAAAATCAGGAGAGGAGCCTAAGAGAATAAAAATCAGGAGAGGAGCCTAAGAGAATAAAAATCAGGAGAGGAGCCTAAGAGAATAAAAATCAGGAGAGGAGCCTAAGAGAATAAAAATCAGGAGAGGAGCCTAAGAGAATAAAAATCAGGAGAGGAGCCTAAGAGAATAAAAATCAGGAGAGGAGCCTAAGAGAATAAAAATCAGGAGAGGAGCCTAAGAGAGTAAAAATCAGGAGAGGAGCCTAAGAGAATAAAAATCAGGAGAGGAGCCTAAGAGAATAAAAATCAGGAGAGGAGCCTAAAAAACTTAAAATCAGGAGAGGAGCCTAAGAGAATAAAAATCAGGAGAGGAGCCTAAAAAACTTGAAAGCAGGAGAGGAACCTAAGAGAATAAAAATCAGGAGAGGTGCATAAGAGAATAAAAATCAGGAGAGGAGCCTAAGAGAATAAAAATCAGGAGAGGAGCCTAAAAAACTTAAAATCAGGAGAGGAGCCTAAGAGAATAAAAATCAGGAGAGGAGCCTAAAAAACTTGAAAGCAGGACAGGAACCTAAGAGAATAAAAATCAGGAGAGGAGTCTAAGAGAATAAAAATCAGGAGAGGAGCCTAAGAGAATAAAAATCAGGAGAGGAGCCTAAGAGAGTAAAAATCAGGAGAGGAGCCTAAGAGAATAAAAATCAGGAGAGGAGCCTAAGAGAATAAAAATCAGGAGAGGAGCCTAAAAAACTTGAAAGCAGGAGAGGAACCTAAGAGAATAAAAATCAGGAGAGGAGCCTAAGAGAATAAAAATCAGGAGAGGAGCCTAAGAGAATAAAAATCAGGAGAGGAGCCTAAGAGAATAAAAATCAGGAGAGGAGCCTAAGAGAATAAAAATCAGGAGAGGACCCTAAAAAACTTGAAAGCAGGAGAGGAGCCTAAGAGAATAAAAATCAGGAGAGGAGCCTAAGAGAATAAAAATCAGGAGAGGAGCCTAAGAGAATAAAAATCAGGAGAGGAGCCTAAGAGAGTAAAAATCAGGAGAGGAGCCTAAGAGAATAAAAATCAGGAGAGGAGCCTAAAAAACTTGAAAGCAGGAGAGGAGCCTAAGAGAATAAAAATCAGGAGAGGAGCCTAAGAGAATAAAAATCAGGAGAGGAGCCTAAGAGAATAAAAATCAGGAGAGGAGCCTAAGAGAGTAAAAATCAGGAGAGGAGCCTAAGAGAATAAAAATCAGGAGAGGAGCCTAAAAAACTTGAAAGCAGGAGAGGAACCTAAGAGAATAAAAATCAGGAGAGGAGCCTAAGAGAATAAAAATCAGGAGAGGAGCCTAAGAGAATAAAAATCAGGAGAGGAGCCTAAGAGAATAAAAATCAGGAGAGGAGCCTAAGAGAATAAAAATCAGGAGAGGAGCCTAAAAAACTTGAAAGGAGGAGAGGAACCTAAAAGAATAAAAATCAGGAGAGGAGCCTAAGAGAATAAAAATCAGGAGAGGAGCCTAAAAAACTTGAAAGCAGGACAGGAACCTAAAAGAATAAAAATCAGGAGAGGAGCCTAAGAGAATAAAAATCAGGAGAGGAGCCTAAGAGAATAAAAATCAGGAGAGGAGCCTAAGAGAATAAAAATCAGGAGAGGAGCCTAAGAGAATAAAAATCAGGAGAGGAGCCTAAGAGAATAAAAATCAGGAGAGGAGCCTAAGAGAATAAAAATCAGGAGAGGAGCCTAAGAGAGTAAAAATCAGGAGAGGAGCCTAAGAGAATAAAAATCAGGAGAGGAGCCTAAGAGAATAAAAATCAGGAGAGGAGCCTAAAAAACTTAAAATCAGGAGAGGAGCCTAAGAGAATAAAAATCAGGAGAGGAGCCTAAAAAACTTGAAAGCAGGAGAGGAACCTAAGAGAATAAAAATCAGGAGAGGTGCATAAGAGAATAAAAATCAGGAGAGGAGCCTAAGAGAATAAAAATCAGGAGAGGAGCCTAAAAAACTTAAAATCAGGAGAGGAGCCTAAGAGAATAAAAATCAGGAGAGGAGCCTAAAAAACTTGAAAGCAGGACAGGAACCTAAGAGAATAAAAATTAGGAGAGGAGTCTAAGAGAATAAAAATCAGGAGAGGAGCCTAAGAGAATAAAAATCAGGAGAGGAGCCTAAGAGAGTAAAAATCAGGAGAGGAGCCTAAGAGAATAAAAATCAGGAGAGGAGCCTAAGAGAATAAAAATCAGGAGAGGAGCCTAAAAAACTTGAAAGCAGGAGAGGAACCTAAGAGAATAAAAATCAGGAGAGGAGCCTAAGAGAATAAAAATCAGGAGAGGAGCCTAAGAGAATAAAAATCAGGAGAGGAGCCTAAGAGAATAAAAATCAGGAGAGGAGCCTAAGAGAATAAAAATCAGGAGAGGAGCCTAAAAAACTTGAAAGGAGGAGAGGAACCTAAAAGAATAAAAATCAGGAGAGGAGCCTAAGAGAATAAAAATCAGGAGAGGAGCCTAAAAAACTTGAAAGCAGGACAGGAACCTAAAAGAATAAAAATCAGGAGAGGAGCCTAAGAGAATAAAAATCAGGAGAGGAGCCTAAGAGAATAAAAATCAGGAGAGGAGCCTAAGAGAATAAAAATCAGGAGAGGAGCCTAAGAGAATAAAAATCAGGAGAGGAGCCTAAGAGAATAAAAATCAGGAGAGGAGCCTAAGAGAATAAAAATCAGGAGAGGAGCCTAAGAGAGTAAAAATCAGGAGAGGAGCCTAAGAGAATAAAAATCAGGAGAGGAGCCTAAGAGAATAAAAATCAGGAGAGGAGCCTAAAAAACTTAAAATCAGGAGAGGAGCCTAAGAGAATAAAAATCAGGAGAGGAGCCTAAAAAACTTGAAAGCAGGAGAGGAACCTAAGAGAATAAAAATCGGAGAGGTGCATAAGAGAATAAAAATCAGGAGAGGAGCCTAAGAGAATAAAAATCAGGAGAGGAGCCTAAAAAACTTAAAATCAGGAGAGGAGCCTAAGAGAATAAAAATCAGGAGAGGAGCCTAAAAAACTTGAAAGCAGGACAGGAACCTAAGAGAATAAAAATCAGGAGAGGAGTCTAAGAGAATAAAAATCAGGAGAGGAGCCTAAGAGAATAAAAATCAGGAGAGGAGCCTAAGAGAGTAAAAATCAGGAGAGGAGCCTAAGAGAATAAAAATCAGGAGAGGAGCCTAAGAGAATAAAAATCAGGAGAGGAGCCTAAAAAACTTGAAAGCAGGAGAGGAGCCTAAGAGAATAAAAATCAGGAGAGGAGCCTAAGAGAATAAAAATCAGGAGAGGAGCCTAAAAAACTTGAAAGGAGGAGAGGAACCTAAAAGAATAAAAATCAGGAGAGGAGCCTAAGAGAATAAAAATCAGGAGAGGAGCCTAAAAAACTTGAAAGCAGGACAGGAACCTAAAAGAATAAAAATCAGGAGAGGAGCCTAAGAGAATAAAAATCAGGAGAGGAGCCTAAGAGAATAAAAATCAGGAGAGGAGCCTAAGAGAATAAAAATCAGGAGAGGAGCCTAAGAGAATAAAAATCAGGAGAGGAGCCTAAGAGAATAAAAATCAGGAGAGGAGCCTAAGAGAATAAAAATCAGGAGAGGAGCCTAAGAGAGTAAAAATCAGGAGAGGAGCCTAAGAGAATAAAAATCAGGAGAGGAGCCTAAGAGAATAAAAATCAGGAGAGGAGCCTAAAAAACTTGAAAGCAGGACAGGAACCTAAGAGAATAAAAATTAGGAGAGGAGTCTAAGAGAATAAAAATCAGGAGAGGAGCCTAAGAGAATAAAAATCAGGAGAGGAGCCTAAGAGAGTAAAAATCAGGAGAGGAGCCTAAGAGAATAAAAATCAGGAGAGGAGCCTAAGAGAATAAAAATCAGGAGAGGAGCCTAAAAAACTTAAAATCAGGAGAGGAGCCTAAGAGAATAAAAATCAGGAGAGGAGCCTAAAAAACTTGAAAGCAGGACAGGAACCTAAGAGAATAAAAATCAGGAGAGGAGTCTAAGAGAATAAAAATCAGGAGAGGAGCCTAAGAGAGTAAAAATCAGGAGAGGAGCCTAAGAGAATAAAAATCAGGAGAGGAGCCTAAGAGAATAAAAATCAGGAGAGGAGCCTAAAAAACTTGAAAGCAGGACAGGAACCTAAGAGAATAAAAATTAGGAGAGGAGTCTAAGAGAATAAAAATCAGGAGAGGAGCCTAAGAGAATAAAAATCAGGAGAGGAGCCTAAGAGAGTAAAAATCAGGAGAGGAGCCTAAGAGAATAAAAATCAGGAGAGGAGCCTAAAAAACTTGAAAGAAGGAGAGGAGCCTAAGAGAATAAAAAGCAGGAGAGGAGCCTAAGAGAATAAAAATCAGGAGAGGAGCCTAAGAGAATAAAAATCAGGAGAGGAGCCTAAGAGAATAAAAATCAGGAGAGGAGCCTAAGAGAATAAAAATCAGGAGAGGAGCCTAAAAAACTTGAAAGCAGGAGAGGAGCCTAAGAGAATAAAAATCAGGAGAGGAGCCTAAGAGAATAAAAAGCAGGAGAGGACCCTAAAAAACTTGAAAGGAGGAGAGGAGCCTAAGACAATAAAAATCAGGAGAGGAGCCTAAGAGAATAAAAATCAGGAGAGGAGCCTAAGAGAATAAAAATCAGGAGAGGAGCCTAAGAGAATAAAAATCAGGAGAGGAGCCTAAAAAACTTGAAAGCAGGAGAGGAGCCTAAGAGAATAAAAATCAGGAGAGGAGCCTAAGAGAATAAAAATCAGGAGAGGAGCCTAAGAGAATAAAAATCAGGAGAGGAGCCTAAGAGAATAAAAATCAGGAGAGGAGCCTAAGAGAGTAAAAATCAGGAGAGGAGCCTAAGAGAATAAAAATCAGGAGAGGAGCCTAAAAAACTTGAAAGCAGGAGAGGAACCTAAGAGAATAAAAATCAGAAGAGGAGCCTAAGAGAATAAAAATCAGGAGAGGAGCCTAAGAGAATAAAAATCAGGAGAGGAGCCTAAGAGAATAAAAATCAGGAGAGGAGCCTAAGAGAATAAAAATCAGGAGAGGAGCCTAAAAAACTTGAAAGCAGGACAGGAACCTAAGAGAATAAAAATTAGGAGAGGAGTCTAAGAGAATAAAAATCAGGAGAGGAGCCTAAGAGAATAAAAATCAGGAGAGGAGCCTAAGAGAGTAAAAATCAGGAGAGGAGCCTAAGAGAATAAAAATCAGGAGAGGAGCCTAAGAGAATAAAAATCAGGAGAGGAGCCTAAAAAACTTGAAAGCAGGAGAGGAACCTAAGAGAATAAAAATCAGGAGAGGAGCCTAAGAGAATAAAAATCAGGAGAGGAGCCTAAGAGAATAAAAATCAGGAGAGGAGCCTAAGAGAATAAAAATCAGGAGAGGAGCCTAAGAGAATAAAAATCAGGAGAGGAGCCTAAAAAACTTGAAAGGAGGAGAGGAACCTAAAAGAATAAAAATCAGGAGAGGAGCCTAAGAGAATAAAAATCAGGAGAGGAGCCTAAAAAACTTGAAAGCAGGACAGGAACCTAAAAGAATAAAAATCAGGAGAGGAGCCTAAGAGAATAAAAATCAGGAGAGGAGCCTAAGAGAATAAAAATCAGGAGAGGAGCCTAAGAGAATAAAAATCAGGAGAGGAGCCTAAGAGAATAAAAATCAGGAGAGGAGCCTAAGAGAATAAAAATCAGGAGAGGAGCCTAAGAGAATAAAAATCAGGAGAGGAGCCTAAGAGAGTAAAAATCAGGAGAGGAGCCTAAGAGAATAAAAATCAGGAGAGGAGCCTAAGAGAATAAAAATCAGGAGAGGAGCCTAAAAAACTTAAAATCAGGAGAGGAGCCTAAGAGAATAAAAATCAGGAGAGGAGCCTAAAAAACTTGAAAGCAGGAGAGGAACCTAAGAGAATAAAAATCAGGAGAGGTGCATAAGAGAATAAAAATCAGGAGAGGAGCCTAAGAGAATAAAAATCAGGAGAGGAGCCTAAAAAACTTAAAATCAGGAGAGGAGCCTAAGAGAATAAAAATCAGGAGAGGAGCCTAAAAAACTTGAAAGCAGGAGAGGAACCTAAGAGAATAAAAATCAGGAGAGGTGCATAAGAGAATAAAAATCAGGAGAGGAGCCTAAGAGAATAAAAATCAGGAGAGGAGCCTAAGAGAGTAAAAATCAGGAGAGGAGCCTAAGAGAATAAAAATCAGGAGAGGAGCCTAAGAGAATAAAAATCAGGAGAGGAGCCTAAAAAACTTGAAAGCAGGAGAGGAACCTAAGAGAATAAAAATCAGGAGAGGAGCCTAAGAGAATAAAAATCAGGAGAGGAGCCTAAGAGAATAAAAATCAGGAGAGGAGCCTAAGAGAATAAAAATCAGGAGAGGAGCCTAAGAGAATAAAAATCAGGAGAGGAGCCTAAAAAACTTGAAAGGAGGAGAGGAACCTAAAAGAATAAAAATCAGGAGAGGAGCCTAAGAGAATAAAAATCAGGAGAGGAGCCTAAAAAACTTGAAAGCAGGACAGGAACCTAAAAGAATAAAAATCAGGAGAGGAGCCTAAGAGAATAAAAATCAGGAGAGGAGCCTAAGAGAATAAAAATCAGGAGAGGAGCCTAAGAGAATAAAAATCAGGAGAGGAGCCTAAGAGAATAAAAATCAGGAGAGGAGCCTAAGAGAATAAAAATCAGGAGAGGAGCCTAAAAAACTTGAAAGCAGGAGAGGAACCTAAGAGAATAAAAATCAGGAGAGGTGCATAAGAGAATAAAAATCAGGAGAGGAGCCTAAGAGAATAAAAATCAGGAGAGGAGCCTAAGAGAGTAAAAATCAGGAGAGGAGCCTAAGAGAATAAAAATCAGGAGAGGAGCCTAAGAGAATAAAAATCAGGAGAGGAGCCTAAAAAACTTGAAAGCAGGAGAGGAACCTAAGAGAATAAAAATCAGGAGAGGAGCCTAAGAGAATAAAAATCAGGAGAGGAGCCTAAGAGAATAAAAATCAGGAGAGGAGCCTAAGAGAATAAAAATCAGGAGAGGAGCCTAAGAGAATAAAAATCAGGAGAGGAGCCTAAAAAACTTGAAAGGAGGAGAGGAACCTAAAAGAATAAAAATCAGGAGAGGAGCCTAAGAGAATAAAAATCAGGAGAGGAGCCTAAAAAACTTGAAAGCAGGACAGGAACCTAAAAGAATAAAAATCAGGAGAGGAGCCTAAGAGAATAAAAATCAGGAGAGGAGCCTAAGAGAATAAAAATCAGGAGAGGAGCCTAAGAGAATAAAAATCAGGAGAGGAGCCTAAGAGAATAAAAATCAGGAGAGGAGCCTAAGAGAATAAAAATCAGGAGAGGAGCCTAAGAGAATAAAAATCAGGAGAGGAGCCTAAGAGAATAAAAATCAGGAGAGGAGCCTAAGAGAGTAAAAATCAGGAGAGGAGCCTAAGAGAATAAAAATCAGGAGAGGAGCCTAAGAGAATAAAAATCAGGAGAGGAGCCTAAAAAACTTAAAATCAGGAGAGGAGCCTAAGAGAATAAAAATCAGGAGAGGAGCCTAAAAAACTTGAAAGCAGGAGAGGAACCTAAGAGAATAAAAATCAGGAGAGGTGCATAAGAGAATAAAAATCAGGAGAGGAGCCTAAGAGAATAAAAATCAGGAGAGGAGCCTAAAAAACTTAAAATCAGGAGAGGAGCCTAAGAGAATAAAAATCAGGAGAGGAGCCTAAAAAACTTGAAAGCAGGACAGGAACCTAAGAGAATAAAAATCAGGAGAGGAGTCTAAGAGAATAAAAATCAGGAGAGGAGCCTAAGAGAATAAAAATCAGGAGAGGAGCCTAAGAGAGTAAAAATCAGGAGAGGAGCCTAAGAGAATAAAAATCAGGAGAGGAGCCTAAGAGAATAAAAATCAGGAGAGGAGCCTAAAAAACTTGAAAGCAGGAGAGGAGCCTAAGAGAATAAAAATCAGGAGAGGAGCCTAAGAGAATAAAAATCAGGAGAGGAGCCTAAAAAACTTGAAAGGAGGAGAGGAACCTAAAAGAATAAAAATCAGGAGAGGAGCCTAAGAGAATAAAAATCAGGAGAGGAGCCTAAAAAACTTGAAAGCAGGACAGGAACCTAAAAGAATAAAAATCAGGAGAGGAGCCTAAGAGAATAAAAATCAGGAGAGGAGCCTAAGAGAATAAAAATCAGGAGAGGAGCCTAAGAGAATAAAAATCAGGAGAGGAGCCTAAGAGAATAAAAATCAGGAGAGGAGCCTAAGAGAATAAAAATCAGGAGAGGAGCCTAAGAGAATAAAAATCAGGAGAGGAGCCTAAGAGAGTAAAAATCAGGAGAGGAGCCTAAGAGAATAAAAATCAGGAGAGGAGCCTAAGAGAATAAAAATCAGGAGAGGAGCCTAAAAAACTTGAAAGCAGGACAGGAACCTAAGAGAATAAAAATTAGGAGAGGAGTCTAAGAGAATAAAAATCAGGAGAGGAGCCTAAGAGAATAAAAATCAGGAGAGGAGCCTAAGAGAGTAAAAATCAGGAGAGGAGCCTAAGAGAATAAAAATCAGGAGAGGAGCCTAAGAGAATAAAAATCAGGAGAGGAGCCTAAAAAACTTAAAATCAGGAGAGGAGCCTAAGAGAATAAAAATCAGGAGAGGAGCCTAAAAAACTTGAAAGCAGGACAGGAACCTAAGAGAATAAAAATCAGGAGAGGAGTCTAAGAGAATAAAAATCAGGAGAGGAGCCTAAGAGAATAAAAATCAGGAGAGGAGCCTAAAAAACTTGAAAGCAGGACAGGAACCTAAAAGAATAAAAATCAGGAGAGGAGCCTAAGAGAATAAAAATCAGGAGAGGAGCCTAAGAGAATAAAAATCAGGAGAGGAGCCTAAGAGAATAAAAATCAGGAGAGGAGCCTAAGAGAATAAAAAGCAGGAGAGGAGCCTAAGAGAATAAAAATCAGGAGAGGAGCCTAAGAGAATAAAAATCAGGAGAGGAGCCTAAGAGAGTAAAAATCAGGAGAGGAGCCTAAGAGAATAAAAATCAGGAGAGGAGCCTAAGAGAATAAAAATCAGGAGAGGAGCCTAAAAAACTTGAAAGCAGGACAGGAACCTAAGAGAATAAAAATTAGGAGAGGAGTCTAAGAGAATAAAAATCAGGAGAGGAGCCTAAGAGAATAAAAATCAGGAGAGGAGCCTAAGAGAGTAAAAATCAGGAGAGGAGCCTAAGAGAATAAAAATCAGGAGAGGAGCCTAAAAAACTTGAAAGAAGGAGAGGAGCCTAAGAGAATAAAAAGCAGGAGAGGAGCCTAAGAGAATAAAAATCAGGAGAGGAGCCTAAGAGAATAAAAATCAGGAGAGGAGCCTAAGAGAATAAAAATCAGGAGAGGAGCCTAAGAGAATAAAAATCAGGAGAGGAGCCTAAAAAACTTGAAAGCAGGAGAGGAGCCTAAGAGAATAAAAATCAGGAGAGGAGCCTAAGAGAATAAAAAGCAGGAGAGGACCCTAAAAAACTTGAAAGGAGGAGAGGAGCCTAAGACAATAAAAATCAGGAGAGGAGCCTAAGAGAATAAAAATCAGGAGAGGAGCCTAAGAGAATAAAAATCAGGAGAGGAGCCTAAGAGAATAAAAATCAGGAGAGGAGCCTAAAAAACTTGAAAGCAGGAGAGGAGCCTAAGAGAATAAAAATCAGGAGAGGAGCCTAAGAGAATAAAAATCAGGAGAGGAGCCTAAGAGAATAAAAATCAGGAGAGGAGCCTAAGAGAATAAAAATCAGGAGAGGAGCCTAAAAAACTTGAAAGCAGGACAGGAACCTAAGAGAATAAAAATTAGGAGAGGAGTCTAAGAGAATAAAAATCAGGAGAGGAGCCTAAGAGAATAAAAATCAGGAGAGGAGCCTAAGAGAGTAAAAATCAGGAGAGGAGCCTAAGAGAATAAAAATCAGGAGAGGAGCCTAAGAGAATAAAAATCAGGAGAGGAGCCTAAAAAACTTGAAAGCAGGAGAGGAACCTAAGAGAATAAAAATCAGGAGAGGAGCCTAAGAGAATAAAAATCAGGAGAGGAGCCTAAGAGAATAAAAATCAGGAGAGGAGCCTAAGAGAATAAAAATCAGGAGAGGAGCCTAAGAGAATAAAAATCAGGAGAGGAGCCTAAAAAACTTGAAAGGAGGAGAGGAACCTAAAAGAATAAAAATCAGGAGAGGAGCCTAAGAGAATAAAAATCAGGAGAGGAGCCTAAAAAACTTGAAAGCAGGACAGGAACCTAAAAGAATAAAAATCAGGAGAGGAGCCTAAGAGAATAAAAATCAGGAGAGGAGCCTAAGAGAATAAAAATCAGGAGAGGAGCCTAAGAGAATAAAAATCAGGAGAGGAGCCTAAGAGAATAAAAATCAGGAGAGGAGCCTAAGAGAATAAAAATCAGGAGAGGAGCCTAAGAGAATAAAAATCAGGAGAGGAGCCTAAGAGAGTAAAAATCAGGAGAGGAGCCTAAGAGAATAAAAATCAGGAGAGGAGCCTAAGAGAATAAAAATCAGGAGAGGAGCCTAAAAAACTTAAAATCAGGAGAGGAGCCTAAGAGAATAAAAATCAGGAGAGGAGCCTAAAAAACTTGAAAGCAGGAGAGGAACCTAAGAGAATAAAAATCAGGAGAGGTGCATAAGAGAATAAAAATCAGGAGAGGAGCCTAAGAGAATAAAAATCAGGAGAGGAGCCTAAAAAACTTAAAATCAGGAGAGGAGCCTAAGAGAATAAAAATCAGGAGAGGAGCCTAAAAAACTTGAAAGCAGGAGAGGAACCTAAGAGAATAAAAATCAGGAGAGGTGCATAAGAGAATAAAAATCAGGAGAGGAGCCTAAGAGAATAAAAATCAGGAGAGGAGCCTAAAAAACTTAAAATCAGGAGAGGAGCCTAAGAGAATAAAAATCAGGAGAGGAGCCTAAAAAACTTGAAAGCAGGACAGGAACCTAAGAGAATAAAAATCAGGAGAGGAGTCTAAGAGAATAAAAATCAGGAGAGGAGCCTAAGAGAATAAAAATCAGGAGAGGAGCCTAAGAGAGTAAAAATCAGGAGAGGAGCCTAAGAGAATAAAAATCAGGAGAGGAGCCTAAGAGAATAAAAATCAGGAGAGGAGCCTAAAAAACTTGAAAGCAGGAGAGGAGCCTAAGAGAATAAAAATCAGGAGAGGAGCCTAAGAGAATAAAAATCAGGAGAGGAGCCTAAAAAACTTGAAAGGAGGAGAGGAACCTAAAAGAATAAAAATCAGGAGAGGAGCCTAAGAGAATAAAAATCAGGAGAGGAGCCTAAAAAACTTGAAAGCAGGACAGGAACCTAAAAGAATAAAAATCAGGAGAGGAGCCTAAGAGAATAAAAATCAGGAGAGGAGCCTAAGAGAATAAAAATCAGGAGAGGAGCCTAAGAGAATAAAAATCAGGAGAGGAGCCTAAGAGAATAAAAATCAGGAGAGGAGCCTAAGAGAATAAAAATCAGGAGAGGAGCCTAAGAGAATAAAAATCAGGAGAGGAGCCTAAGAGAGTAAAAATCAGGAGAGGAGCCTAAGAGAATAAAAATCAGGAGAGGAGCCTAAGAGAATAAAAATCAGGAGAGGAGCCTAAAAAACTTGAAAGCAGGACAGGAACCTAAGAGAATAAAAATTAGGAGAGGAGTCTAAGAGAATAAAAATCAGGAGAGGAGCCTAAGAGAATAAAAATCAGGAGAGGAGCCTAAGAGAGTAAAAATCAGGAGAGGAGCCTAAGAGAATAAAAATCAGGAGAGGAGCCTAAGAGAATAAAAATCAGGAGAGGAGCCTAAAAAACTTAAAATCAGGAGAGGAGCCTAAGAGAATAAAAATCAGGAGAGGAGCCTAAAAAACTTGAAAGCAGGACAGGAACCTAAGAGAATAAAAATCAGGAGAGGAGTCTAAGAGAATAAAAATCAGGAGAGGAGCCTAAGAGAATAAAAATCAGGAGAGGAGCCTAAAAAACTTGAAAGCAGGACAGGAACCTAAAAGAATAAAAATCAGGAGAGGAGCCTAAGAGAATAAAAATCAGGAGAGGAGCCTAAGAGAATAAAAATCAGGAGAGGAGCCTAAGAGAATAAAAATCAGGAGAGGAGCCTAAGAGAATAAAAAGCAGGAGAGGAGCCTAAGAGAATAAAAATCAGGAGAGGAGCCTAAGAGAATAAAAATCAGGAGAGGAGCCTAAGAGAGTAAAAATCAGGAGAGGAGCCTAAGAGAATAAAAATCAGGAGAGGAGCCTAAGAGAATAAAAATCAGGAGAGGAGCCTAAAAAACTTGAAAGCAGGACAGGAACCTAAGAGAATAAAAATTAGGAGAGGAGTCTAAGAGAATAAAAATCAGGAGAGGAGCCTAAGAGAATAAAAATCAGGAGAGGAGCCTAAGAGAGTAAAAATCAGGAGAGGAGCCTAAGAGAATAAAAATCAGGAGAGGAGCCTAAAAAACTTGAAAGAAGGAGAGGAGCCTAAGAGAATAAAAAGCAGGAGAGGAGCCTAAGAGAATAAAAATCAGGAGAGGAGCCTAAGAGAATAAAAATCAGGAGAGGAGCCTAAGAGAATAAAAATCAGGAGAGGAGCCTAAGAGAATAAAAATCAGGAGAGGAGCCTAAAAAACTTGAAAGCAGGAGAGGAGCCTAAGAGAATAAAAATCAGGAGAGGAGCCTAAGAGAATAAAAAGCAGGAGAGGACCCTAAAAAACTTGAAAGGAGGAGAGGAGCCTAAGACAATAAAAATCAGGAGAGGAGCCTAAGAGAATAAAAATCAGGAGAGGAGCCTAAGAGAATAAAAATCAGGAGAGGAGCCTAAAAAACTTGAAAGCAGGAGAGGAGCCTAAGAGAATAAAAAACAGGAGAGGAGCCTAAGAGAATAAAAATCAGGAGAGGAGCCTAAGAGAATAAAAATCAGGAGAGGAGCCTAAGAGAGTAAAAATCAGGAGAGGAGCCTAAGAGAATAAAAATCAGGAGAGGAGCCTAAGAGAATAAAAATCAGGAGAGGAGCCTAAGAGAGTAAAAATCAGGAGAGGAGCCTAAGAGAATAAAAATCAGGAGAGGAGCCTAAGAGAATAAAAATCAGGAGAGGAGCCTAAAAAACTTAAAATCAGGAGAGGAGCCTAAGAGAATAAAAATCAGGAGAGGAGCCTAAAAAACTTGAAAGCAGGAGAGGAACCTAAGAGAATAAAAATCAGGAGAGGTGCATAAGAGAATAAAAATCAGGAGAGGAGCCTAAGAGAATAAAAATCAGGAGAGGAGCCTAAAAAACTTAAAATCAGGAGAGGAGCCTAAGAGAATAAAAATCAGGAGAGGAGCCTAAAAAACTTGAAAGCAGGACAGGAACCTAAGAGAATAAAAATCAGGAGAGGAGTCTAAGAGAATAAAAATCAGGAGAGGAGCCTAAGAGAATAAAAATCAGGAGAGGAGCCTAAGAGAGTAAAAATCAGGAGAGGAGCCTAAGAGAATAAAAATCAGGAGAGGAGCCTAAGAGAGTAAAAATCAGGAGAGGAGCCTAAGAGAATAAAAATCAGGAGAGGAGCCTAAGAGAATAAAAATCAGGAGAGGAGCCTAAAAAACTTGAAAGCAGGAGAGGAACCTAAGAGAATAAAAATCAGGAGAGGAGCCTAAGAGAATAAAAATCAGGAGAGGAGCCTAAGAGAATAAAAATCAGGAGAGGAGCCTAAGAGAATAAAAATCAGGAGAGGAGCCTAAGAGAATAAAAATCAGGAGAGGAGCCTAAAAAACTTGAAAGGAGGAGAGGAACCTAAAAGAATAAAAATCAGGAGAGGAGCCTAAGAGAATAAAAATCAGGAGAGGAGCCTAAAAAACTTGAAAGCAGGACAGGAACCTAAAAGAATAAAAATCAGGAGAGGAGCCTAAGAGAATAAAAATCAGGAGAGGAGCCTAAGAGAATAAAAATCAGGAGAGGAGCCTAAGAGAATAAAAATCAGGAGAGGAGCCTAAGAGAATAAAAATCAGGAGAGGAGCCTAAGAGAATAAAAATCAGGAGAGGAGCCTAAGAGAATAAAAATCAGGAGAGGAGCCTAAGAGAGTAAAAATCAGGAGAGGAGCCTAAGAGAATAAAAATCAGGAGAGGAGCCTAAGAGAATAAAAATCAGGAGAGGAGCCTAAAAAACTTAAAATCAGGAGAGGAGCCTAAGAGAATAAAAATCAGGAGAGGAGCCTAAAAAACTTGAAAGCAGGAGAGGAACCTAAGAGAATAAAAATCAGGAGAGGTGCATAAGAGAATAAAAATCAGGAGAGGAGCCTAAGAGAATAAAAATCAGGAGAGGAGCCTAAAAAACTTAAAATCAGGAGAGGAGCCTAAGAGAATAAAAATCAGGAGAGGAGCCTAAAAAACTTGAAAGCAGGACAGGAACCTAAGAGAATAAAAATCAGGAGAGGAGTCTAAGAGAATAAAAATCAGGAGAGGAGCCTAAGAGAATAAAAATCAGGAGAGGAGCCTAAGAGAGTAAAAATCAGGAGAGGAGCCTAAGAGAATAAAAATCAGGAGAGGAGCCTAAGAGAATAAAAATCAGGAGAGGAGCCTAAAAAACTTGAAAGCAGGAGAGGAGCCTAAGAGAATAAAAATCAGGAGAGGAGCCTAAGAGAATAAAAATCAGGAGAGGAGCCTAAGAGAATAAAAATCAGGAGAGGAGCCTAAGAGAATAAAAATCAGGAGAGGAGCCTAAGAGAATAAAAATCAGGAGAGGACCCTAAAAAACTTGAAAGCAGGAGAGGAGCCTAAGAGAATAAAAATCAGGAGAGGAGCCTAAGAGAATAAAAATCAGGAGAGGAGCCTAAGAGAATAAAAATCAGGAGAGGAGCCTAAGAGAGTAAAAATCAGGAGAGGAGCCTAAGAGAATAAAAATCAGGAGAGGAGCCTACAAAACTTAAAATCAGGAGAGGAGCCTAAGAGAATAAAAATCAGGAGAGGAGCCTAAAAAACTTGAAAGCAGGACAGGAGCCTAAGAGAATAAAAATCAGGAGAGGAGCCTAAGAGAATAAAAATCAGGAGAGGAGCCTAAGAGAATAAAAATCAGGAGAGGAGCCTAAAAAACTTGAAAGCAGGAGAGGAACCTAAGAGAATAAAAATCAGGAGAGGAGCCTAAGAGAATAAAAATCAGGAGAGGAGCCTAAGAGAATAAAAATCAGGAGAGGAGCCTAAGAGAATAAAAATCAGGAGAGGAGCCTAAGAGAATAAAAATCAGGAGAGGAGCCTAAAAAACTTGAAAGGAGGAGAGGAACCTAAAAGAATAAAAATCAGGAGAGGAGCCTAAGAGAATAAAAATCAGGAGAGGAGCCTAAAAAACTTGAAAGCAGGACAGGAACCTAAAAGAATAAAAATCAGGAGAGGAGCCTAAGAGAATAAAAATCAGGAGAGGAGCCTAAGAGAATAAAAATCAGGAGAGGAGCCTAAGAGAATAAAAATCAGGAGAGGAGCCTAAGAGAATAAAAATCAGGAGAGGAGCCTAAGAGAATAAAAATCAGGAGAGGAGCCTAAGAGAATAAAAATCAGGAGAGGAGCCTAAGAGAGTAAAAATCAGGAGAGGAGCCTAAGAGAATAAAAATCAGGAGAGGAGCCTAAGAGAATAAAAATCAGGAGAGGAGCCTAAAAAACTTAAAATCAGGAGAGGAGCCTAAGAGAATAAAAATCAGGAGAGGAGCCTAAAAAACTTGAAAGCAGGAGAGGAACCTAAGAGAATAAAAATCAGGAGAGGTGCATAAGAGAATAAAAATCAGGAGAGGAGCCTAAGAGAATAAAAATCAGGAGAGGAGCCTAAAAAACTTAAAATCAGGAGAGGAGCCTAAGAGAATAAAAATCAGGAGAGGAGCCTAAAAAACTTGAAAGCAGGACAGGAGCCTAAGAGAATAAAAATCAGGAGAGGAGCCTAAGAGAATAAAAATCAGGAGAGGAGCCTAAGAGAATAAAAATCAGGAGAGGAGCCTAAAAAACTTGAAAGCAGGAGAGGAACCTAAGAGAATAAAAATCAGGAGAGGAGCCTAAGAGAATAAAAATCAGGAGAGGAGCCTAAGAGAATAAAAATCAGGAGAGGAGCCTAAGAGAATAAAAATCAGGAGAGGAGCCTAAGAGAATAAAAATCAGGAGAGGAGCCTAAAAAACTTGAAAGGAGGAGAGGAACCTAAAAGAATAAAAATCAGGAGAGGAGCCTAAGAGAATAAAAATCAGGAGAGGAGCCTAAAAAACTTGAAAGCAGGACAGGAACCTAAAAGAATAAAAATCAGGAGAGGAGCCTAAGAGAATAAAAATCAGGAGAGGAGCCTAAGAGAATAAAAATCAGGAGAGGAGCCTAAGAGAATAAAAATCAGGAGAGGAGCCTAAGAGAATAAAAATCAGGAGAGGAGCCTAAGAGAATAAAAATCAGGAGAGGAGCCTAAGAGAATAAAAATCAGGAGAGGAGCCTAAGAGAGTAAAAATCAGGAGAGGAGCCTAAGAGAATAAAAATCAGGAGAGGAGCCTAAGAGAATAAAAATCAGGAGAGGAGCCTAAAAAACTTAAAATCAGGAGAGGAGCCTAAGAGAATAAAAATCAGGAGAGGAGCCTAAAAAAACTTGAAAGCAGGAGAGGAACCTAAGAGAATAAAAATCAGGAGAGGTGCATAAGAGAATAAAAATCAGGAGAGGAGCCTAAGAGAATAAAAATCAGGAGAGGAGCCTAAAAAACTTAAAATCAGGAGAGGAGCCTAAGAGAATAAAAATCAGGAGAGGAGCCTAAAAAACTTGAAAGCAGGACAGGAACCTAAGAGAATAAAAATCAGGAGAGGAGTCTAAGAGAATAAAAATCAGGAGAGGAGCCTAAGAGAATAAAAATCAGGAGAGGAGCCTAAGAGAGTAAAATCAGGAGAGGAGCCTAAGAGAATAAAAAATCAGGAGAGGAGCCTAAGAGAATAAAAATCAGGAGAGGAGCCTAAAAAACTTGAAAAGCAGGAGAGGAGCCTAAGAGAATAAAAATCAGGAGAGGAGCCTAAGAGAATAAAATCAGGAGAGGAGCCTAAGAGAATAAAAATCAGGAGAGGAGCCTAAGAGAATAAAAATCAGGAGAGGAGCCTAAGAGAATAAAATCAGGAGAGGACCTAAAAACTTGAAAGCAGGAGAGGAGCCTAAGAGAATAAAAATCAGGAGAGGAGCCTAAGAGAATAAAAATCAGGAGAGGAGCCTAAGAGAATAAAAATCAGGAGAGGAGCCTAAGAGAGTAAAAATCAGGAGAGGAGCCTAAGAGAATAAAAATCAGGAGAGGAGCCTACAAAACTTAAAATCAGGAGAGGAGCCTAAGAGAATAAAAATCAGGAGAGGAGCCTAAAAAACTTGAAAAGCAGGACAGGAGCCTAAGAGAATAAAAATCAGGAGAGGAGCCTAAGAGAATAAAAATCAGGAGAGGAGCCTAAGAGAATAAAAATCAGGAGAGGAGCCTAAAAAACTTGAAAGCAGGACAGGAACCTAAGAGAATAAAAATCAGGAGAGGAGTCTAAGAGAATAAAAATCAGGAGAGAGCTAAGAGAGTAAAAATCAGGAGAGGAGCCTAAGAGAATAAAAATCAGGAGAGGAGCCTAAAAAACTTGAAAGAAGGAGAGGAGCCTAAGAGAATAAAAAGCAGGAGAGGAGCCTAAGAGAATAAAAATCAGGAGAGGAGCCTAAGAGAATAAAAATCAGGAGAGGAGCCTAGAGAATAAAAATCAGGAGAGGAGCCTAAGAGAATAAAAATCAGGAGAGGAGCTAAAAAAACTTGAAAGCAGGAGAGGAGCCTAAGAGAATAAAAATCAGGAGAGGAGCCTAAGAGAATAAAAAGCAGGAGAGGACCCTAAAAAACTTGAAAGGAGGAGAGGAGCCTAAGACAATAAAAATCAGGAGAGGAGCCTAAGAGAATAAAAATCAGGAGAGGAGCCTAAGAGAATAAAAATCAGGAGAGGAGCCTAAGAGAATAAAATCAGGAGAGGAGCCTAAAAAAACTTGAAAGCAGGAGAGGAGCCTAAGAGAATAAAAATCAGGAGAGGAGCCTAAGAGAATAAAAATCAGGAGAGGAGCCTAAGAGAATAAAAATCAGGAGAGGAGCCTAGAAGAATAAAAATCAGGAGAGGAGCCTAAGAGAGTAAAAATCAGGAGAGGAGCCTAAGAGAATAAAAATCAGGAGAGGAGCTAAAAAACTTGAAAGCAGGAGAGGAACCTAAGAGAATAAAAATCAGAAGAGGAGCCTAAGAGAATAAAAATCAGGAGAGGAGCTAAGAGAATAAAAATCAGGAGAGGAGCCTAAGAGAATAAAAATCAGGAGAGGAGCCTAAGAGAATAAAAATCAGGAGAGGAGCCTAAAAAAACTTGAAAGCAGGACAGGAACCTAAGAGAATAAAATTAGGAGAGGAGTCTAAGAGAATAAAAATCAGGAGAGGAGCCTAAGAGAATAAAAATCAGGAGAGGAGCCTAAGAGAGTAAAAATCAGGAGAGGAGCCTAAGAGAATAAAAATCAGGAGAGGAGCCTAAGAGAATAAAAATCAGGAGAGGAGCCTAAAAAACTTGAAAGCAGGAGAGGAACCTAAGAGAATAAAAATCAGGAGAGGAGCCTAAGAGAATAAAAATCAGGAGAGGAGCCTAAGAGAATAAAAATCAGGAGAGGAGCCTAAGAGAATAAAAATCAGGAGAGGAGCCTAAGAGAATAAAAATCAGGAGAGGAGCCTAAAAAACTTGAAAGGAGGAGAGGAACCTAAAAGAATAAAAATCAGGAGAGGAGCCTAAGAGAATAAAAATCAGGAGAGGAGCCTAAAAAACTTGAAAGCAGGACAGGAACCTAAAAGAATAAAAATCAGGAGAGGAGCCTAAGAGAATAAAAATCAGGAGAGGAGCCTAAGAGAATAAAAATCAGGAGAGGAGCCTAAGAGAATAAAAATCAGGAGAGGAGCCTAAGAGAATAAAAATCAGGAGAGGAGCCTAAGAGAATAAAAATCAGGAGAGGAGCCTAAGAGAATAAAAATCAGGAGAGGAGCCTAAGAGAGTAAAATCAGGAGAGGAGCCTAGAGAATAAAAATCAGGAGAGGAGCCTAAGAGAATAAAAATCAGGAGAGGAGCCTAAAAAACTTGAAAGCAGGAGAGGAACCTAAGAGAATAAAAATCAGGAGAGGTGCATAAGAGAATAAAAATCAGGAGAGGAGCCTAAGAGAATAAAAATCAGGAGAGGAGCCTAAAAAACTTAAAATCAGGAGAGGAGCCTAAGAGAATAAAATCAGGAGAGGAGCCTAAAAACTTAAAATCAGGAGAGGAGCTAAGAGAATAAAAATCAGGAGAGAGCCTAAAAAACTTGAAAGCAGGAGAGGAACCTAAGAGAATAAAAATCAGGAGAGGTGCATAAGAGAATAAAAATCAGGAGAGGAGCCTAAGAGAATAAAAATCAGGAGAGGAGCCTAAAAACTTAAAATCAGGAGAGGAGCCTAAGAGAATAAAAATCAGGAGAGGAGCCTAAGAGAGTAAAAATCAGGAGAGGAGCCTAAGAGAATAAAAATCAGGAGAGGAGCCTAAGAGAATAAAAATCAGGAGAGGAGCCTAAAAAACTTAAAATCAGGAGAGGAGCCTAAGAGAATAAAAATCAGGAGAGGAGCCTAAAAAACTTGAAAGCAGGAGAGGAACCTAAGAGAATAAAATCAGGAGAGGTGCATAAGAGAATAAAAATCAGGAGAGGAGCCTAAGAGAATAAAAATCAGGAGAGGAGCCTAAAAAACTTAAAATCAGGAGAGGAGCCTAAGAGAATAAAATCAGGAGAGGAGCCTAAAAAACTTGAAAGCAGGACAGGAACCTAAGAGAATAAAAATTAGGAGAGGAGTCTAAGAGAATAAAATCAGGAGAGGAGCCTAAGAGAATAAAAATCAGGAGAGGAGCCTAAGAGAGTAAAAATCAGGAGAGGAGCCTAAGAGAATAAAAATCAGGAGAGGAGCCTAAGAGAATAAAAATCAGGAGAGGAGCCTAAAAAACTTGAAAGCAGGAGAGGAACCTAAGAGAATAAAAATCAGGAGAGGAGCCTAAGAGAATAAAAATCAGGAGAGGAGCCTAAGAGAATAAAAATCAGGAGAGGAGCCTAAGAGAATAAAAATCAGGAGAGGAGCCTAGAGAATAAAATCAGGAGAGGAGCCTAAAAAACTTGAAAGGAGGAGAGGAACCTAAAAGAATAAAAATCAGGAGAGGAGCCTAAGAGAATAAAAATCAGGAGAGGAGCCTAAAAAACTTGAAAGCAGGACAGGAACCTAAAAGAATAAAAATCAGGAGAGGAGCCTAAGAGAATAAAAATCAGGAGAGGAGCCTAAGAGAATAAAAATCAGGAGAGGAGCCTAAGAGAATAAAATCAGGAGAGGAGCCTAAGAGAATAAAAATCAGGAGAGGAGCCTAAGAGAATAAAAATCAGGAGAGGAGCCTAAGAGAATAAAAATCAGGAGAGGAGCCTAAGAGAGTAAAAATCAGGAGAGGAGCCTAAGAGAATAAAAATCAGGAGAGGAGCCTAAGAGAATAAAAATCGAGAGGAGCCTAAAAAACTTAAAATCAGGAGAGGAGCCTAAGAGAATAAAAATCAGGAGAGGAGCCTAAAAACTTGAAAGCAGGAGAGGAACCTAAGAGAATAAAAATCAGGAGAGGTGCATAAGAGAATAAAAATCAGGAGAGGAGCCTAAGAGAATAAAAATCAGGAGAGGAGCCTAAAAAACTTGAAAGGAGGAGAGGAACCTAAAAGAATAAAAATCAGGAGAGGAGCCTAAGAGAATAAAAATCAGGAGAGGAGCCTAAAAACTTGAAAGGCAGGACAGGAACCTAAAAGAATAAAAATCAGGAGAGGAGCCTAAGAGAATAAAATCAGGAGAGGAGCTAAGAGAATAAAAATCAGGAGAGGAGCCTAAGAGAATAAAATCAGGAGAGGAGCCTAAGAGAATAAAAATCAGGAGAGGAGCCTAAGAGAATAAAATCAGGAGAGGAGCCTAAGAGAATAAAAATCAGGAGAGGAGCCTAAGAGAGTAAAAATCAGGAGAGGAGCCTAAGAGAATAAAAATCAGGAGAGGAGCCTAAGAGAATAAAATCAGGAGAGGAGCCTAAAAAACTTAAAATCAGGAGAGGAGCCTAAGAGAATAAAAATCAGGAGAGGAGCCTAAAAAACTTGAAAGCAGGAGAGGAACCTAAGAGAATAAAAATCAGGAGAGGTGCAATAGAGAATAAAAATCAGGAGAGGAGCCTAAGAGAATAAAAATCAGGAGAGGAGCTAAAAAACTAAAATCAGGAGAGGAGCCTAAGAGAATAAAAATCAGGAGAGGAGCCTAAAAAACTTAAAATCAGGAGAGGAGCCTAAGAGAATAAAAATCAGGAGAGGAGCCTAAAAAACTTGAAAGCAGGAGAGGAACCTAAGAGAATAAAAATCAGGAGAGGTGCATAAGAGAATAAAATCAGGAGAGAGCCTAAGAGAATAAAAATCAGGAGAGGAGCCTAAAAAACTTAAAATCAGGAGAGAGCCTAAGAGAATAAAAATCAGGAGAGGAGCCTAAGAGAGTAAAAATCAGGAGAGGAGCCTAAGAGAAAAAAATCAGGAGAGGAGCCTAAGAGAATAAAAATCAGGAGAGGAGCCTAAAAAACTTAAATCAGGAGAGGAGCCTAAGAGAATAAAAATCAGGAGAGGAGCCTAAAAAACTTGAAAGCAGGAGAGGAACCTAAGAGAATAAAAATCAGGAGAGGTGCATAAGAGAATAAAAATCAGGAGAGGAGCCTAAGAGAATAAAAATCAGGAGAGGAGCCTAAAAAACTTAAAATCAGGAGAGGAGCCTAAGAGAATAAAAATCAGGAGAGGAGCCTAAAAAACTTGAAAGCAGGACAGGAACCTAAGAGAATAAAAATTAGGAGAGGAGTCTAAGAGAATAAAAATCAGGAGAGGAGCCTAAGAGAATAAAATCAGGAGAGGAGCCTAAGAGAGTAAAAATCAGGAGAGGAGCCTAAGAGAATAAAAATCAGGAGAGAGCCTAAGAGAATAAAAATCAGGAGAGGAGCCTAAAAAACTTGAAAGCAGGAGAGGAACCTAAGAGAATAAAAATCAGGAGAGGAGCCTAAGAGAATAAAAATCAGGAGAGGAGCCTAAGAGAATAAAAATCAGGAGAGGAGCCTAAGAGAATAAAAATCAGGAGAGGAGCCTAAGAGAATAAAAATCAGGAGAGGAGCCTAAAAAACTTGAAAGGAGGAGAGGAACCTAAAAGAATAAAAATCAGGAGAGGAGCCTAAGAGAATAAAAATCAGGAGAGGAGCCTAAAAAACTTGAAAGCAGGACAGGAACCTAAAAGAATAAAAATCAGGAGAGGAGCCTAAGAGAATAAAAATCAGGAGAGGAGCCTAAGAGAATAAAAATCAGGAGAGGAGCCTAAGAGAATAAAAATCAGGAGAGGAGCCTAAGAGAATAAAAATCAGGAGAGGAGCCTAAGAGAATAAAAATCAGGAGAGGAGCCTAAGAGAATAAAAATCAGGAGAGGAGCCTAAGAGAGTAAAAATCAGGAGAGGAGCCTAAGAGAATAAAAATCAGGAGAGGAGCCTAAGAGAATAAAAATCAGGAGAGGAGCCTAAAAAACTTAAAATCAGGAGAGGAGCCTAAGAGAATAAAAATCAGGAGAGGAGCCTAAAAAACTTGAAAGCAGGAGAGGAACCTAAGAGAATAAAAATCAGGAGAGGTGCATAAGAGAATAAAAATCAGGAGAGGAGCCTAAGAGAATAAAAATCAGGAGAGGAGCCTAAAAAACTTAAAATCAGGAGAGGAGCCTAAGAGAATAAAAATCAGGAGAGGAGCCTAAAAAACTTGAAAGCAGGACAGGAACCTAAGAGAATAAAAATCAGGAGAGGAGTCTAAGAGAATAAAAATCAGGAGAGGAGCCTAAGAGAATAAAAATCAGGAGAGGAGCCTAAGAGAATAAAAATCAGGAGAGGAGCCTAAAAAACTTGAAAGCAGGAGAGGAACCTAAGAGAATAAAAATCAGGAGAGGAGCCTAAGAGAATAAAAATCAGGAGAGGAGCCTAAGAGAATAAAAATCAGGAGAGGAGCCTAAGAGAATAAAAATCAGGAGAGGAGCCTAAGAGAATAAAAATCAGGAGAGGACCCTAAAAAACTTGAAAGCAGGAGAGGAGCCTAAGAGAATAAAAATCAGGAGAGGAGGCCTAAGAGAATAAAAATCAGGAGAGGAGCCTAAGAGAATAAAAATCAGGAGAGGAGCCTAAGAGAGTAAAAATCAGGAGAGGAGCCTAAGAGAATAAAAATCAGGAGAGGAGCCTAAAAAACTTGAAAGCAGGAGAGGAGCCTAAGAGAATAAAATCAGGAAAGGAGCCTAAGAGAATAAAAATCAGGAGAGGAGCCTAAGAGAATAAAAATCAGGAGAGGAGCCTAAGAGAGTAAAAATCAGGAGAGGAGCCTAAGAGAATAAAAATCAGGAGAGGAGCCTAAAAAACTTGAAAGCAGGAGAGGAACCTAAGAGAATAAAATCAGCAGAGGAGCTAAGAGAATAAAAATCAGGAGAGGAGCCTAAGAGAATAAAAATCAGGAGAGGAGCCTAAGAGAATAAAAATCAGGAGAGGAGCCTAAGAGAATAAAAATCAGGAGAGGAGCCTAAGAGAATAAAAATCAGGAGAGGAGCCTAAGAGAGTAAAAATCAGGAGAGGAGCCTAGAGAATAAAAATCAGGAGATGAGCCTAAGAGAATAAAAATCAGGAGAGGAGCCTAAGAGAGTAAAAATCAGGAGAGGAGCCTAAGAGAATAAAAATCAGGAAGGAGCCTAAGAGAATAAAAATCAGGAGAGGAGCCTAAAAACTTAAAATCAGGAGAGGAGCCTAAGAGAATAAAAATCAGGAGAGGAGCCTAAAAAACTTGAAAGCAGGAGAGGAACCTAAGAGAATAAAAATCAGGAGAGGTGCATAAGAGAATAAAAATCAGGAGAGGAGCCTAGAGAATAAAAATCAGGAGAGGAGCCTAAAAAACTTAAAATCAGGAGAGAGCCTAAGAGAATAAAAATCAGGAGAGGAGCCTAAAAAACTTAAAATCAGGAGAGGAGGCCTAAGAGAATAAAAATCAGGAGAGGAGCCTAAAAACTTGAAAGCAGGAGAGGAACCTAAGAGAATAAAAATCAGGAGAGGTGCATAAGAGAATAAAAATCAGGAGAGGAGCCTAAGAGAATAAAAATCAGGAGAGGAGCCTAAAAAAACTTAAATCAGGAGAGGAGCCTAAGAGAATAAAAATCAGGAGAGGAGCCTAAGAGAGTAAAAATCAGGAGAGGAGCCTAAGAGAATAAAAATCAGGAGAGGAGCCTAAGAGATAAAAATCAGGAGAGGAGCCTAAAAACTAAAATCAGGAGAGGAGCCTAAGAGAATAAAATCAGGAGAGGAGCCTAAAAAACTTGAAAGCAGGAGAGGAACCTAAGAGAATAAAAATCAGGAGAGGTGCATAAGAGAATAAAAATCAGGAGAGGAGCTAAGAGAATAAAAATCAGGAGAGGAGCCTAAAAAACTTAAATCAGGAGAGGAGCCTAAGAGAATAAAAATCAGGAGAGAGCCTAAAAAACTTGAAAGCAGGACAGAACCTAAGAGAATAAAAATTAGGAGAGGAGTCTAAGAGAATAAAAATCAGGAGAGGAGCCTAAGAGAATAAAAATCAGGAGAGGAGCCTAAGAGAGTAAAAATCAGGAGAGGAGCCTAAGAGAATAAAAATCAGGAGAGGAGCTAAGAGAATAAAAATCAGGAGAGGAGCCTAAAAACTTGAAAGCAGGAGAGGAACCTAAGAGAATAAAAATCAGGAGAGGAGCCTAAGAGAATAAAAATCAGGAGAGGAGCCTAAGAGAATAAAATCAGGAGAGGAGCCTAAGAGAATAAAAATCAGGAGAGGAGCCTAAGAGAATAAAAATCAGGAGAGGAGCCTAAAAACTTGAAAGGAGGAGAGGAACCTAAAAGAATAAAAATCAGGAGAGGAGCCTAAGAGAATAAAAATCAGGAGAGGAGCCTAAAAAACTTGAAAGCAGGACAGGAACCTAAAAGAATAAAAATCAGGAGAGGAGCCCTAAGAGAATAAAAATCAGGAGAGGAGCCTAAGAGAATAAAAATCAGGAGAGGAGCCTAAGAGAATAAAAATCAGGAGAGGAGCCTAAGAGAATAAAAATCAGGAGAGGAGCCTAAGAGAATAAAAATCAGGAGAGGAGCCTAAGAGAATAAAAATCAGGAGAGGAGCCTAAGAGAGTAAAAATCAGGAGAGGAGCCTAAGAGAATAAAAATCAGAGAGGAGCCTAAGAGAATAAAAATCAGGAGAGGAGCCTAAAAAACTTAAATCAGGAGAGGAGCCTAAGAGAATAAAAAATCAGGAGAGGAGCCTAAAAAACTTGAAAGCAGGAGAGTGACCTAAGAGAATAAAAATCAGGAGAGGTGCATAAGAGAATAAAAATCAGGAGAGGAGCCTAAGAGAATAAAAATCAGGAGAGGGCCTAAAAAACTTAAAATCAGGAGAGGAGCCTAAGAGAATAAAAATCAGGAGAGGAGCCTAAAAAACTTGAAGCAGGACAGGAACCTAAGAGAATAAAATCAGGAGAGGAGTCTAAGAGAATAAAAATCAGGAGAGGAGCCTAAGAGATAAAAATCAGGAGAGGAGCTAAGAGAATAAAAATCAGGAGAGGAGCCTAAAAAACTTGAAAGCAGGAGAGGAACCTAAGAGAATAAAAATCAGGAGAGGAGCCTAAGAGAATAAAATCAGGAGAGGAGCCTAAGAGAATAAAAATCAGGAGAGGAGCCTAAGAGAATAAAAATCAGGAGAGGAGCCTAAGAGAATAAAAATCAGGAGAGGACCCTAAAAAACTTGAAAGCAGGAGAGGAGCCTAAGAGAATAAAAATCAGGAGAGGAGCCTAAGAGAATAAAAAATCAGGAGAGGAGCCTAAGAGAATAAAAATCAGAGAGGGAGCCTAAGAGAGTAAAAATCAGGAGAGGAGCCTAGAGAATAAAAATCAGGAGAGGAGCCTAAAAAACTTGAAAGCAGGAGAGGAGCCTAAGAGAATAAAAATCAGGAGAGGAGCCTAAGAGAATAAAAATCAGGAGAGGAGCCTAAGAGAATAAAAATCAGGAGAGGAGCCTAAGAGAGTAAAATCAGGAGAGGAGCCTAAGAGAATAAAAATCAGGAGAGGAGCCTAAAAAACTTGAAAGCAGAGGAGAACCTAAGAGAATAAAAATCAGGAGAGGAGCCTAAGAGAATAAAAATCAGGAGAGGAGCCTAAGAGAATAAAAATCAGGAGAGGAGCCTAAGAGAATAAAAATCAGGAGAGGAGCCTAAGAGAATAAAAATCAGGAGAGGAGCCTAAAAAACTTGAAAGGAGGAGAGAACCTAAAAGAATAAAAATCAGGAGAGGAGCCTAAGAGAATAAAAATCAGGAGAGGAGCCTAAAAAACTTGAAAGCAGACAGGAACCTAAAAGAATAAAAATCAGAGAGAGCCTAAGAGAATAAAAATCAGGAGAGAGCCTAAGAGAATAAAATCAGGAGAGGAGCCTAAGAGAATAAAAATCAGGAGAGGAGCCTAAGAGAATAAAAATCAGGAGAGGAGCCTAAGAGAATAAAAATCAGGAGAGGAGCCTAAGAGAATAAAAATCAGGAGAGGAGCCTAAGAGAGTAAAAATCAGGAGAGGAGCCTAAGAGAATAAAAATCAGGAGAGGAGCCTAAGAACTAAAAATCAGAGAGGAGCCTAAAAAACTTAAAAATCAGGAGAGGAGCCTAAGAGAATAAAAATCAGGAGAGGAGCCTAAAAACCTGAAAGCAGGAGAGGAACCTAAGAGAATAAAAATCAGGAGAGGTGCATAAGAGAATAAAATCAGGAGAGGAGCCTAGAGAATAAAAATCAGGAGAGGAGCCTAAAAAACTTAAAATCAGGAGAGGAGCCTAAGAGAATAAAAATCAGGAGAGGAGCCTAAAAAACTTGAAAGCAGGACAGGAACCTAAGAGAATAAAATTAGGAGAGGAGTCTAAGAGAATAAAAATCAGGAGAGAGCCTAAGAGAATAAAAATCAGAGAGAGGAGCCTAAGAGAGTAAAAATCAGGAGAGGAGCCTAAGAGAATAAAAATCAGGAGAGGAGCCTAAGAGAATAAAAATCAGGAGAGGAGCCTAAAAAACTTGAAAGCAGGAGAGGAACCTAAGAGAATAAAAATCAGGAGAGGAGCCTAAGAGAATAAAAATCAGGAGAGGAGCCTAAGAGAATAAAAATCAGGAGAGGAGCCTAAGAGAATAAAAATCAGGAGAGGAGCCTAAGAGAATAAAAATCAGGAGAGGAGCCTAAAAAACTTGAAAGGAGGAGAGGAACCTAAAAGAATAAAAATCAGGAGAGGAGCCTAAGAGAATAAAAATCAGGGAGAGGAGCCTAAAAACTTGAAAGCAGGACAGGAACCTAAAGAATAAAAATCAGGAGAGGAGCCTAAGAGAATAAAAATCAGGAGAGGAGCCTAGAGAATAAAAATCAGGAGAGGAGCCTAAGAGAATAAAAATCAGGAGAGGAGCCTAAGA
Source organism: Pseudopipra pipra (assembly GCF_036250125.1). NCBI lineage: Eukaryota > Metazoa > Chordata > Aves > Passeriformes > Pipridae > Pseudopipra > Pseudopipra pipra. The sequence goes on from NW_026990854.1 coordinate 37,723, forward strand.
GAATAAAAATCAGGAGAGGAGCCTAAGAGAATAAAAATCAGGAGAGGAGCCTAAGAGAATAAAAATCAGGAGAGGAGCCTAGAGAGTAAAATCAGGAGAGGAGCCTAAGAGAATAAAAATCAGGAGAGGAGCCTAAGAGAATAAAAATCAGGAGAGGAGCCTAAAAACTTAAATCAGGAGAGGAGCCTAAGAGAATAAAAATCAGGAGAGGAGCCTAAAAAACTTGAAAGCAGAGAGGAACCTAAGAGAATAAAAATCAGGAGAGGTGCATAGAGAATAAAATCAGGAGAGGAGCCTAAGAGAATAAAAATCAGGAGAGGAGCCTAAAAAACTTAAAATCAGGAGAGGAGCCTAAGAGAATAAAATCAGGAGAGGAGCCTAAAAACTTGAAAGCAGGACAGGAACCTAAGAGAATAAAAATCAGGAGAGGAGTCTAAGAGAATAAAAATCAGGAGAGGAGCCTAAGAGAATAAAAATCAGGAGAGGAGCCTAAGAGAGTAAAAATCAGGAGAGGAGCCTAAGAGAATAAAAATCAGGAGAGGAGCCTAAGAGAATAAAAATCAGAGAGGAGCCTAAAAACTTGAAAGCAGGAGAGGAGCCTAAGAGAATAAAAATCAGGAGAGGAGCCTAAGAGAATAAAATCAGGAGAGGAGCCTAGAGAATAAAAATCAGGAGAGGAGCCTAAGAGAAA
>NW_026990855.1:0-38276 GCF_036250125.1 Pseudopipra pipra
TCTGCCGGCCACCCGATCCAAACCCGATCCAAAGGAGGATTCCTCGCAGGGAAAAGGTGCCAGCACAGAAAGCCCTGCCTGCCCACAGAGTGCCCAGGCTGCGCCACACACTGCACCTGAAAGCCAAACCTCACAAGCTTTCTGTCCCGGGAAACAGGGCTGCTGTCCCCCCTTTGGTCAGCCCCGCCCTGCCATTGCCGGCCACCCGATCCAAACCGGATCCAAATGAGGATTCCTCGCAGGGAAAAGGTGCCAGCACAGAAAGCCCTGCCTGCCCACAGAGTGCCCAGGCTGTGCCACACACTGCATCTGAAAGCCAAACCTCACAAGCTTTCTGTCCCGGGAAACAGGGCTGCTGTCCCCCCCCTTGGTCAGCCCCGCCCCGCCATTGCCGGCCACCCGATCCAAACCCGATCCAAATGAGGATTCCTCGCAGGGAAAAGGTGCCAGCACAGAAAGCCCTGCCTGCCTACGGACACCCCAGGCTGCGCCACACACTGCACCTGAAAGCCAAACCTCACAAGCTTTCTGTCCCGGGAAACAGGGCTGCTGTCCCCCCTTTGGTCAGCCCCGCCCTGCCATTGCCGGCCACCCGATCCAAACCGGATCCAAATGAGGATTCCTCGCAGGGAAAAGGTGCCAGCACAGAAAGCCCTGCCTGCCCACAGAGTGCCCAGGCTGTGCCACACACTGCATCTGAAAGCCAAACCTCACAAGCTTTCTGTCCCGGGAAACAGGGCTGCTGTCCCCCCCCTTGGTCAGCCCCGCCCCGCCATTGCCGGCCACCCGATCCAAACCCGATCCAAATGAGGATTCCTCGCAGGGAAAAGGTGCCAGCACAGAAAGCCCTGCCTGCCTACGGACACCCCAGGCTGCGCCACACACTGCACCTGAAAGCCAAACCTCACAAGCTTTCTGTCCCGGGAAACAGCGCTGCTGTCCCCCCTTTGGTCACCCCCGCCCCGCCATTGTGGGCCACCCGATCCAAACCCGATCCAAATGAGAATTCCTCGCAGGGAAAAAGTGCCAGCACAGAAAGCCCTGCCTGCCCACAGAGTGCCCAGGCTGTGCCACACACTGCACCTGAAAGCCAAACCTCACAGGCTTTCTGTCTCGGGAAACAGGGCTGCTGTCCACCCTTTGGTCAGCCCCGCCCACCACTGCCGGCCACCCGATCCAAACCCGATCCAAATGAGGATTCCTCGCAGGGAAAAGGTGCCAGCACAGAAGAAAGCCCTGCCTGCCCACAGTGTGCCCAGGCTGTGCCACACACTGCACCTGAAAGCCAAACCTCACAGGCTTTCTGTCCCGGGAAACAGGGCTGCTGTCCCCCACCTTGGTCAGCCCCGCCCACCACTGCCGGCCACCCGATCCAAACCCGATCCAAAGGAGGATTCCTCGCAGGGAAAAGGTGCCAGCACAGAAAGCCCTGCCTGCCCACACAGTGCCCAGGCAGTGCCACACACTGCACCTGAAAGCCAAACCTCACAAGCTTTCTGTCCCGGGAAACAGGGCTGCTGTCCCCCCTTTGGTCAGCCCCGCTCCACCATTGCCGGCCACCCGATCCAAACCCGATCCAAATGAGGATTCCTCGCAGGGAAAAGGTGCCAGCACAGAAAGCCCTGCCTGCCCACAGAGTGCCCAGGCTGTGCCACACACTGCACCTGAAAGCCAAACCTCACAAGCTTTCTGTCCCGGGAAACAGGGCTCCTGTCCCCCCTTTGGTCACCCCCGCCCCGCCATTGTGGGCCACCCGATCCAAACCCGATCCAAATGAGAATTCCTCGCAGGGAAAAGGTGCCAGCACAGAAAGCCCTGCCTGCCCACAGAGTGCCCAGGCTGTGCCACACACTGCACCTGAAAGCCAAACCTCACAGGCTTTCTGTCCCGGGAAACAGGGCTGCTGTCCACCCTTTGGTCAGCCCCGCCCACCACTGCCGGCCACCCGATCCAAACCCGATCCAAATGAGGATTCCTCGCAGGGAAAAGGTGCCAGCACAGAAAGCCCTGCCTGCCCACAGTGTGCCCAGGCTGTGCCACACAATGCACCTGAAAGCCAAACCTCACAAGCTTTCTGTCCCGGGAAACAGGGCTGCTGTCCCGCCTTTGGTCAGCCCCGCCCCGCCATTTTAGCAGCCCCCCAAAACCCGATCCAAATGAGGATTCCTCGCAGGGAAAAGGTGCCAGCACAGAAAGCCCTGCATGCCCACAGTGTGCCCAGGCTGTGCCACACACTGCACCTGAAAGCCAAACCTCACAAGCTTTCTGTCCCGGGAAACAGGGCTGCTGTCCCCCCTTTGGTCAGCCCCGCCCACCATTGCCGGCCACCCGATCCAATCCCGATCCAAATGAGGATTTCTCGCAGGGAAAAGGTGCCAGCACAGAAAGCCCTGCCTGCCCAGGGACACCCCAGGCTGCGCCACACACTGCACCTGAAAGCCAAACCTCACAAGCTTTCTGTCCCGGGAAACAGGGCTGCTGTCCCCCCTTTGGTCACCCCCGCCCCGCCATTTTAACAGCCCCCCCAAAACCCGATCCAAATGAGGATTCCTCGCAGGGAAAAGGTGCCAGCACAGAAAGCCCTGCCTGCCCACAGAGTGCCCTGTCTGCGCCACCCACTGCACCTGAAAGCCAAACCTCACAAGCTTTCTGTCCTGGGAAACAGGGCTGCTGTCCCCCCTTTGGTCACCCCCGCCCCGCCATTGTGGGCCACCCGATCCAAACCCGATCCAAAGGAGGATTCCTCGCAGGGTAAAGGTGCCAGCACAGAAAGCCCTGCCTGCCCACAGAGTGCCCAGGCTGTGCCACACACTGCACCTGAAAGCCAAACCTCACAAGCTTTCTGTCCCGGGAAACAGGGCTGCTGTCCCCCCTTCGGTCAGCCCCGCCCCGCCATTTTAGCAGCCCCCTTAAAACCCGATCCAAATGAGGATTCCTCGCAGGGAAAATGTGCCAGCACAGAAAGCCCTGCCTGCCCACGGACACCCCAGGCTGCGCCACACACTGCACCTGAAAGCCAAACCTCACAAGCTTTCTGTCCCGGGAAACAGGGCTGCTGTCCCCCCCCTGGGTCAGCCCCCGCCCCGCCATTGCCGGCCACCCGATCCAAACCCGATCCAAATGAGGATTCCTCGCAGGGAAAAGGTGCCAGCACAGAAAGCCCTGCCTGCCTACAGAGTGCCCAGGCTGTGCCACACACTGCACCTGAAAGCCAAACCTCACAAGCTTTCTGTCCCGGGAAACAGGGCTGCTGTCCCCCCCCCTTGGTCAGCCCCGCCCCGCCATTGCCGGCCACCCGATCCAAACCCGATCCAAATGAGGATTCCTCGCAGGGAAAAGGTGCCAGCACAGAAAGCCCTGCCTGCCTACGGACACCCCAGGCTGCGCCACACACTGCACCTGAAAGCCAAACCTCACAAGCTTTCTGTCCCGGGAAACAGGGCTGCTGTCCCCCCTTTGGTCAGCCCCGCGCCCTGCCATTGCCGGCCACCCGATCCAAACCCGATCCAAATGAGGATTTCTCGCAGGGAAAAGGTGCCAGCACAGAAAGCCCTGCCTGCCCACAGAGTGCCCAGGCTGTGCCACACACTGCACCTGAAAGCCAAACCTCACAAGCTTTCTGTCCCGGGAAACAGGGCTGCTGTCCCCCCCTTTGGTCACCCCCGCCCCGCCATTGTGGGCCACCCGATCCAAACCCGATCCAAAGGAGGATTCCTCGCAGGGAAAAGGTGCCAGCACAGAAAGCCCTGCCTGCCCACACAGTCCCCAGGCTGTGCCACACACTGCACCTGAAAGCCAAACCTCACAGGCTTTCTGTCCCGGGAAAATGCTGTCCCCCACCTTGGTCAGCCCCGCCCACCACTGCCGGCCACCCGATCCAAACCCGATCCAAAGGAGGATTCCTCGCAGGGAAAAGGTGCCAGCACAGAAAGCCCTGCCTGCCCACACAGTGTCCAGGCAGTGCCACACACTGCACCTGAAAGCCAAACCTCACAAGCTTTCTGTCCCGGGAAACAGGGCTGCTGTCCCCCCTTTGGTCAGCCCCGCTCCACCATTGCCGGCCACCCGATCCAAACCGGATCCAAATGAGGATTCCTCGCAGGGAAAAGGTGCCAGCACAGAAAGCCCTGCCTGCCCACAGAGTGCCCAGGCTGTGCCACACACTGCACCTGAAAGCCAAACCTCACAAGCTTTCTGTCCCGGGAAACAGGGCTCCTGTCCCCCCTTTGGTCACCCCCGCCCCGCCATTGTGGGCCACCCGATCCAAACCCGATCCAAATGAGAATTCCTCGCAGGGAAAAGGTGCCAGCACAGAAAGCCCTGCCTGCCCACAGAGTGACCAGGCTGTGCCACACACTGCACCTGAAAGCCAAACCTCACAGGCTTTCTGTCCCGGGAAACAGGGCTGCTGTCCACCCTTTGGTCAGCCCCGCCCACCACTGCCGGCCACCCGATCCAAACCCGATCCAAATGAGGATTCCTCGCAGGGAAAAGGTGCCAGCACAGAAAGCCCTTCCTGCCCACAGTGTGCCCAGGCTGTGCCACACAATGCACCTGAAAGCCAAACCTCACAAGCTTTCTGTCCCGGGAAACAGGGCTGCTGTCCCCCCTTTGGTCAGCCCCGCCCACCACTGCCGACCATCCGATCCAAACCCGATCCAAATGAGGATTCCTCGCAGGGAAAATGTGCCAGCAGAGAAAGCCCTGCCTGCCCACAGTGTGCCCCGGCTGCGCCACACACTGCACCTGAAATCCAAACCTCACAAGCTTTCTGTCCTGGGAAACAGGGCTGCTGTCCCCCCCCTGGGTCAGCCCCGCCCCGCCATTGCCGGCCACCCGATCCAAACCCGATCCAAATGAGGATTCCTCGCAGGGTAAAGGTGCCAGCACAGAAAGCCCTGCCTGACCACAGAGTCCCCAGGCTGTGCCACACAATGCACCTGAAAGCCAAACCTCACAAGCTTTCTGTCCCGGGAAACAGGGCTGCTGTCCCCCCTTTGGTCAGCCCCGCCCAGCCATTTTAGCAGACCCCCCAAAACTCGATCCAAATGAGGATTCCTCGCAGGGAAAAGGTGCCAGCACAGAAAGCCCTGCCTGCCCACAGAGTGCCCAGGCTGTGCCACACAATGCACCTGAAAGCCAAACCTCACAAGCTTTCTGTCCCGGGAAACAGGGCTGCTGTCCCCCACCTTGGTCACCCCCGCCCCGCCATTGCCGGCCACCCGATCCAAACCCGATCCAAATGAGGATTCCTCGCAGGGAAAAGGTGCCAGCACAGAAAGCCCTGCCTGCCCACAGAGTGACCAGGCTGCGCCACACACTGCACCTGAAAGCCAAACCTCACAAGCTTTCTGTCCCGGGAAACAGGGCTGCTGTCCCCCCTTTGGTCACCCCCGCCCCGCCATTTTAGCAGCCCTCTTAAAACCCGATCCAAATGAGGATTCCTCGCAGGGAAAAGGTGCCAGCACAGAAAGCCCTGCCTGCCCACAGAGTGCCCAGGCTGTGCCACACACTGCACCTGAAAGCCAAACCTCACAAGCTTTCTGTCCCGGGAAACAGGGCTGCTGTCCCCCCCCTTGGTCAGCCCCGCCCCGCCATTTTAGCAGCCCCCCCAAAACCCGATCCAAATGAGGATTCCTCGCAGGGAAAAGGTGCCAGCACAGAAAGCCCTGCCTGCCCACGGACACCCCAGGCTGCGCCACACACTGCACCTGAAAGCCAAACCTCACAAGCTTTCTGTCCCGGGAAACAGGGCTGCTGTCCCCCCTTTGGTCAGCCCCGCCCACCACTGCCGGCCACCCGATCCAAATGAGGATTCCTCGCAGGGAAAAGGTGCCAGCACAGAAAGCCCTGCCTGACCACAGTGTGCCCAGGCTGCGCCACACACTGCACCTGAAAGCCAAACCTCACAAGCTTTCTGTCCCGGGAAACAGGGCTGCTGTCCCCCCCCTTGGTCAGCCCCGCCCACCACTGCCGGCCACCCGATCCAAACCCGATCCAAAGGAGGATTCCTCGCAGGGAAAAGGTGCCAGCACAGAAAGCCCTGCCTGCCCACAGAGTGCCCAGGCTGTGCCACACACTGCACCTGAAAGCCAAACCTCACAAGCTTTCTGTCCCGGGAAACAGGGCTGCTGTCCCCCCTTTGGTCAGCCCCGCCCACCACTGCCGACCACCCGATCCAAACCCGATCCAAATGAGGATTCCTCGCAAGGAAAAGGTGCCAGCACAGAAAGCCCTGCCTGCCCACAGTGTACCCAGGCTGCGCCACACACTGCACCTGAAAGCCAAACCTCACAAGCTTTCTGTCCCGGGAAACAGGGCTGCTGTCCCCCACCTTGGTCAGCCCCGCCCACCACTGACGGCCACCCGATCCAAACCAGAACCAAATGAGGATTCCTCGCAGGGAAAAGGTACCAGCACAGAAAGCCCTGCCTGCCCACAGAGTGCCCAGGCTGAGCCACACAATGCACCTGAAAGCCAAACCTCACAAGCTTTCTGTCCCGGGAAACAGGGCTGCTGTCCCCCCTTTGCTCAGCCCCGCCCCGCCATTGCCGGCCACCGGATCCAAACCCGACCCAAATGAGGATTCCTCGCAGGGAAAAGGTGCCAGCACAGAAAGCCCTGCCTGCCCACGGACACCCCAGGCTGCGCCACACACTGCACCTGAAAGCCAAACCTCACAAGCTTTCTGTCCCGGGAAACAGGGCTGCTATCCCCCCCTTTGGTCAGCCCCGCCCCGCCACTGCCGGCCACTCGATCCAAACCCGATCCAAATGAGGATTCCTCGCAGGGAAAAGGTGCCAGCACAGAAAGCCCTGCCTGCCCACAGAGTGCCCAGGCTGAGCCACACACTGCACCTGAAAGCCAAACCTCACAAGCTTTCTGTCCCGGGAAACAGGGCTGCTGTCCCCCCTTTGGTCAGCCCCGCCCCGCCATTTTAGCAGCCCCCCAAAACCCGATCCAAATGAGGATTCCTCGCAGGGAAAAGGTGCCAGCACAGAAAGCCCTACCTGCCCACAGAGTGCCCAGGCTGTGCCACACACTGCACCTGAAAGCCAAACCTCACAAGCTTTCTGTCCCGGGAAACAGGGCTGCTGTCCCCCCTTTGGTCAGCCCCGCCCCGCCATTGCCGGCCACCCGATCCAAACGAGGATTCCTCGCAGGGAAAAGGTGCCAGCACAGAAAGCCCTGCCTGCCCACGGACACCCCAGGCTGCGCCACACACTGCACCTGAAAGCCAAACCTCACAAGCTTTCTGTCCCGGGAAACAGGGCTGCTGTCCCCCACCTTGGTCACCCCCGCCCACCACCGCGGGCCACCCGATCCAAACCCGACCCAAATGAGGATTCCTCGCAGGGAAAAGGTGCCAGCACAGAAAGCCCTGCCTGCCCACAGAGTGACCAGGCTCTGCCACACACTGCACCTGAAAGGCAAACCTCACAAGCTTTCTGTCCCGGGAAACAGGGCTGCTGTCCCCCCTTTGGTCAGCCCCGCCCCGCCATTTTAGCAGCCCCCCCAAAACCCGATCCAAATGAGGATTCCTCGCAGGGAAAAGGTGCCAGCACAGAAAACCCTCCCTGTCCACGGACACCCCAGGCTGCGCCACACACTGCACCTGAAAGCCAAACCTCACAAGCTTTCTGTCCCGGGAAACAGGGCTGCTGTCCCCCCTTTGGTCAGTCCTGCCCCACCATTGCCGGCCACCCGATCCAAACCCGATCCAAATGAGGATTCCTCGCAGGGAAAAGGTGCCAGCACAGAAAGCCCTGCCTGCCCACAGAGTGCCCAGGCTGCGCCACACACTGCACCTGAAAGCCAAACCTCACAAGCTTTCTGTCCCGGGAAACAGGGCTGCTGTCCCCCCTTTGGTCACCCCCGCCCACCACTGCCGGCCATCCGATCCAAACCCGATCCAAATGAGGATTCCTCGCAGGGAAAAGGTGCCAGCACAGAAAGCCCTGCCTGCCCACGGACACCCCAGGCTGCGCCACACACTGCACCTGAAAGCCAAACCGCACAAGCTTTCTGTCCCGGGAAACAGGGCTGCTGTCCCCCCTTTGGTCAGCCCCGCCCCGCCATTGCCGGCCACCCCATCCAAATGAGGATTCCTCGCAGGGAAAAGGTGCCAGCACAGAAAGCCCTGCCTGCCCACAGAGTGCCCAGGCTGTGCCACACACTCCACCTGAAAGCCAAACCTCACAAGCTTTCTGTCCCGGGAAACAGGGCTGCTGTCCCCCCTTTGGTCAGCCCCGCCCCGCCATTGCCGGCCACACGATCCAAAACCCGATCCAAATGAGGATTCCTCGCAGGGAAAAGGTGCCAGCACAGAAAGCCCTGCCTGCCCACGGACACCCCAGGTTGTGCCACACACTTCACCTGAAAGCCAAACCTCACAAGCTTTCTGTCCCGGGAAACAGGGCTGCTGTCCCCCCTTTGGTCAGCCCCGCCCCGCCATTTTAGCAGCCCCCCCAAAACCCGATCCAAATGAGAATTCCTCGCAGGGAAAAGGTGCCAGCACAGAAAGCCCTGCCTGCCCACGGACACCCCAGGCTGCGCCACACACTGCACCTGAAAGCCAAACCTCACAAGCTTTCTGTCCCGGGAAACAGGGCTGCTGTCCTCCCTTTGGTCAGCCCCGGCCCCCCATTGCCGGCCACCCGATCCAAACCCGATCCAAATGAGGATTCCTCGCAGGGAAAAGGTGCCAGCACAGAAAGCCCTGCCTGCCCACAGAGGGCCCAGGCTGTGCCGCACACTCCACCTGAAAGCCAAACCTCACAAGCTTTCTGTCCCGGGAAACAGGGCTGCTGTCCCCCCTTTGGTCAGCCCCGACGCGCCATTTTAGCAGCCCCCCCAAAACCCGATCCAAATGAGAATTCCTTGCAGGGAAAAGGTGCCAGCACAGAAAGCCCTGCCTGCCCACGGACACCCCAGGCTGCGCCACACAATGCACCTGAAAGCCAAACTTCACAAGCTTTCTGTCCCAGGAAACAGGGCTGCTGTCCCCCCTTTGGTCAGCCCCGCCCACCACTGCCGGCCACCCGATCCAAACCCGATCCAAATGAGGATTCCTCGCAGGGAAAAGGTGCCAGCACAGAAAGCCCTGCCTGCCCACCTTATACCAAAAGTGGGCCATTAGCTGAACTTGAGAGACACACGGCAAAGCTTTTCTTTCCACTATTGAACTGCACCTCGTCTATTGATGAAGTGCTCCACTTAAACTCTCAGTCCTATTCCAGAAAAACCATTAGCCGCAGACCTACCTCAGAGGCCGCCAAAGCCATCTGGGAAGGAGAGTGGTTCTTCTCTTTTACTCCCTCTGCCTGGACGACCTGCTGCTCCAAGTGCCCTGCCTTACTAACATGGCACACTCCTCTTTGCCTGCTCAAATTTCTATCACCCAGAAACCACCTGGACTCCACCCCCCGCTCAGCTGATTATGCCTCTCAAGGCAGCCGGGCTGAGCTCGGAGCAGTTTCTCCCCGCAGTTTAAATCCCCCACAAACGCCCTCAGCTGCATTCAATGAGGAGATGATTAGAGCTTGCAGTGCAGCTCCGTTCACCTGGGCTGAACTGAAAGGAGCTCCTCCATGAAGTAAAAATCTCCGAGGAAGAACCTCAACTCGTCTCCTGGTTACCTCACAAGGTCCTTAGGTGCAGATGAGCTGATGTGGCTTGCTCGAATACCAGGAAACAGACCACTTACTCCCCACAGAGTGCCCAGGCTGCGCCACACACTGCACCTGAAAGCCAAACCTCACAAGCTTTCTGTCCCGGGAAACAGGGCTGCTGTCCCCCCTTTGGTCAGCCCCGCCCCGCCATTGCCGGCCACCCGATCCAAACCCGATCCAAATGAGGATTCTCCGCAGGGAAAAGGTGCCAGCACAGAAAGCCCTGCCTGCCCACGGAGCGCCCAGGCTGTGCAACACACTGCACCTGAAATCAAAACCTCTCAGGCTTTCTGTCCCGGGAAACAGGGCTGCTGTCCCCCCTTTGGTCAGCCCCGCCCCGTCATTTTAGTAGCCCCCCCAAAACCCGATCCAAATGAGGATTCCTCGCAGGGAAAAGGTGCCAGCACAGAAAGCCCTGCCTTCCCACAGAGTGCCCAGGCTGTGCCACACACTGCACCTGAAAGCCAAAGCTCACAGGCTTTCTGTCCTGGGGCACAGGGCTGCTGTCCCAATGTTTCTTGCAAATCCCACCTTCCTGCCTTTGCCAAGTTAGGCAATATCAGCCTTTCCTTGGCTATGAGAAGTTTCCTTTATTTTTAAAAAAGCAGAATAATTCCAAGGACCGTCTGCTAAGCAGAAGCAGGTGGGTGACAGAAGGCAGTGGGGTGTAAGCCCTGCTGGTCCTCCAGCTTTTCCCTTTGCCTCTTCCTGACCTGGTTGCTGTTTGTCCTGCCAGGCCAGGGATCCTGAATCCCTCCAAGGGTCCTGGAATTGATGAACTAGAGGTGTAACTGAGGCTGGGCTTTACCCCAATTAAAGAGGAGGTGCTGAACCAGCCCAGCATACGGAACCTCTGCCCTCATAGAGCAACTGGGAACAACTAAGGGGTTTTACAGAAATGCCAGTAGGATAAAGGGTTTGGATGAGCTTTCCCAGCAGCCAGTGCCCTGCTGTGTCTGCCCACAGATCCGTTTTCTGTCTGTATTTCCTGCAGCCGACTCCAAGCAGAATGGGATGGTGTCTTAAAAGCTGGTGGGGTGGGAAAGGGGAAGATCTGTGTTAATTTACAATTCCACAAGATTATCCTTTCAGTCTGTTTTACTTTTGGAGTGTGAAGGACAAGGGGAAGTGGGGTGCAGTGGGGAACCAGTGGAATCTACCAGGCAACCAAAACTAAGCTGGACAATGCTTTTCTCTTTTTCCTTCTTTTCTTTTCCCCGTTCCTACAGAAACTGTGTGAAGGATAATTTTAATGTGTGGGAGACGATAAGAGAGAGAGCAGTGGGAATGTTCTAAGAGCTTTTACACGTTTCTTTCACAGTCTGACTGCCCCTATTCAGAAAAAGTCCCAAGTATTAAAATACCAATGGACATCATGGAGCAGGAACCTTTCCTAAGTGATAGCAAACCTGCTGACAGTGAGTAGAACTAACCTCTCACATGCCTGCTTGACTCTGACTTGCACTACAAATATATATCTATATATTTAGAGTGATTTTTTTTTAATTTTTTAATCTTTCCTTTTACTTGAGAACTACTTTTTCTTGTTCTATTCTTTTTCCTCTCTTTTTTAATTTCCAGGCCTCTGCTTTATGACAGATTTTGCTTTTGTGAGCTTTTTGTTTTGGTTTGGTTTTTTTTTTCCTTTGCTGGTTACAAAATCAATGTTGTTCCTTCTGCTGCCTCCAGCTTAAGTGCTTTTCTCCCCTCCCCTCCCCTCCCCCTTGGTGTTAACCTGCTGATGGTGGGATTTATTTTTTTCCTCTGAGTCTGGTGTTCTGGATTTGCAGCGCTGTCCTGTCACTGTTTGTTTCCTTAGGTGCCAAGCAGTTGCAAAAAAAATCAGCACTTAACAGAGTAATTAATTATTTGTGTCATTAAGCTGCCCAGGCAGGGATCAGTTGGTCATTAACTTATTTCCCTTCTTAGATGATTTGCTTTTGTGCTCTTCTCTTGGTTTTAATTTCTCATGTTAATATCCATAAATGCTGATTGTAATCTTTATTTTCAGTCATTCTCACTTTACATTTTCCTCTTTTAAGTGAGGAATCACAGCTGACCTTGGCTTTTTTGCCTTTGAGCTGACTTTTTAATATACTAAGGGTGTCCTATACTGTTTTGTTGTGAGTTGGGAGGGGAGAAATACAAATCAGAGCAATAAATTAGTGCTGCTGCCAGACTGGTAATTCCTGGGAGTAGGACCTAAACCCCTAGGTGATAAATCCTTAAATTATCCTTCGGGTTTAAGAGCTGGGACCCAAGTCCCTTTCCTTTTGGTGGCATAGAGAGGCCTTGGGCAACACGGAGCATTGCTCTGTGGGTTTTAGATACAGAAGTATCTAAAAGTTCTACCTCTTATTTCTAGATGCCAGGCTTTCTGTAAAAAATGTATTGTACCATATATAATGTGATTTTTACAAAAAACCAAACCCACCACACCACAATCTCCAGGACGTGGCACAGGGCTGGATCGGTTCCATTAACACCTTCTGCTCCGAAGCATCTGGCTGCTTTAGGGTTATGTTGGTTTTATGGGTTTTATTTTTTATGAGTAATCTTTGCTGTGAAGGAGACGGGATGTGATCCGCATCCTCCTGCATCCCACACCATCATCTGTGGAATTTACCCGAAATCTTGGCTACTCAGCTTCTCGGCCCCAGACCCGGCAATGCAGCAGGACCAAGCAGAAAACGTTTCAAATATTATTAAAGTGATTTTTTTTTCCAGTAATATAAACCATGAAATTCCTTATAACATTATAGTATTTTACAGTTTTATGAAGCTTTCTATTGTGACTTTTATGGAATCAAAAGATGAAATGATGAGATACTTTAGCATTTATATTTTTCAAAATGAAATGTATACTGAAAATAAAGTAGCTTTATGCATTTATGGGAGAGTTCATGTCCATTTTCGCTCCTTATGTGTCGAGTCTTGTCTGACCGAATTGAGATCTGAGGATCACTGTGGTGGTATGGGAGAGTGGCTGGCAATTTGGAAGCAGGCGTCATTGGTTCGCCTGGATTGCCAAGGAGCAGCACGGAGATGAGCCCACTGGTGCCAGGGGTGCCACCTCCTTCAGGAAGCAGGCGGTGGGTGCAGGGGAGATGCAGCAGGTGGAGACCATGGAGAGGAAGGTCCTGGTGGAGACCATGGAGAGGAAGGTCCTGGTGGAGCCCAGGAGCACAGGCAGAGGCGCCTGGCTGTAGCTGCTGCCGTACTCGTCCAGATACCTGCGGCAGGGGCGGGACGAGGAGACCCGGCACCCCGGGATCGGGAGCAGGAGCTGCGGGATTTAGGGGCGTTGGGGCTGCCCGGGGATGGGAGCCCTCTCCGGCTACCGGGAACGGCGAGTCCGCACTGCAGGACTTGACCGACAGGGCCGAGGACTGCGGGAGGGACAAGTGGTTATGGCCACCCACGACACACTCTCTCATCCCAGCCGTGGTTTGGGGTCCATCCCCCGCTTTTGGGTCGCGCCCCGGGGCTGCAGTCCCGGCCGTGCCCACCGGGGTCACCGCTCTCCCGTGCCAAGGCACAGCCCCGGCTCCTCCGGCCCGAGTGGGACCGTGTCCCGTTCCCTGGGGGTTCCCAGCCCCAATCCCACCTCGGGGGGAGAGGCGGCACCGGCCAGGACCCGCAGCGGGCACGGGCGGGGCCCGGGAACGAGCCCCGGGAACAAACCCCCGAGCACGGACCCCAGGGAACGAGCCCCTGGACTTAAGAGTAAGGGGTTTGAAATCCTCAAAAGCTCAGTGATGACAGAACAGTGTCACTGCCTTTATCAGCTCATCTCTAAATTCAACATGGCACAAGAAGCTGTGCAGAAATACCCATCTCAACAAAGATCTCCCAGAGCAGTTCGAATCCAAGGGTGCTTCACTTCAGCTGTGCACAAGCACCACTCCTGCTCACCTCCGTGCTGTGTTTGACAGATTCTGCCATAACATTCCTTTGGGGAACCTGCTGGTTCCTGCTCACGAGGAGGCTGATACATCAGACTTACTGCCTGAGGTACAAAACACTCTCCAGAGTAATCGCCCCAACAACTGTATCAGATAGAAACACATCCTTAGAAATAACAATTGCAATGCCAGGGTTTCATGTTCTAAACATTCTGTCTCTCCCTCCAGAGTTCTCCTGGGAATGTAGGGATGGTGTTTAAGAGCAGCATAAGGAAAACTGACAGTCACTGTTCCACACTTTCCAGGATAGCAACACTGCCAAACTGAGCTTGTAACATAGACCCTCTCAGGATAATTTGTAGATCTCATTAAATGCTAATTCTTCATGAGAAGAATCAGGACAGGGAGGCTGATTTAACACCTAGAGGGATTCGTGGGCTACAATGAGGACACTGACCACAAGCCTGGTGCTCCTGGAAAGAGCAGGTATTGACCTGACAAGTGCCTCAGATCGATCTGTGACAAGAAGTGGGAGGTGGAGTTGGTACCAGAGTCGCTGTCCCTTCACACACAGTTAGTCAGTGGCCTGCAGAAAAGAAGGGGGTTCCTGCCTGCTGCTCTGCCCTGTCACTGCCCCGTTCCCTGGGAAAGTGCAGCTCTTGTCACTGCAGTGTAAAGGTGGGGAAAAGGCAGCGAGAGAAAGGCAGCCCAGCTTGGGGGGTGACCCTCCCTTCCTTCAGCTGCTGGGAAACGTGGCCGGGGGTCCCTCAGAGGCACTCCAGCTGAGGAGCTGCACCACTGCCAGAGGGACTTGGCAGTGACGGGGCAAGGGCAGCTCCTAAAATGCCCAGCTGGAGGAACGAGCCGCCCAGGCCTCCGCACCAAGCCCTGTGCAGGGCACTTGGGCTGCTGGGGAATGGCCCAGCAGGGAGGTTCTGCTCCTGCCAGCCCAGCTGTTGCTGCCAACCGCATAGGAGGGGAGGTATTTTGTCAGGACAGTCGCTCATGGAACGGGTTGCCTGGGGAGGTTGTGGTATCCCCATCCGTGGAATGTTTCAAAACATGACTGGATCCCTCCCTGAGCAGCCCGGTGCGATCCCATTGGTGACTGTGGCCTGAGCAGGAGGTCAGACTTAGAGACCTTGAACTGTCTCTTGTGACCCAGATTCCTCTACAGTCCTGCAGCAGTTCTGGCTTCCTACAGTCCATGAGACCTGTTGGTTCCACAGTCTGCAGAGAAGCTCCTTTGCCCAGCAGGCAGTCCTGGAATGCCCAGCCATCCATGGCAGAGATTCCCAGAGCTGCCACATGCCCCAGCTGTCCCTGAGCCCCAGCTTTGGCCGCGGCACTGAAACGCTGCCAGGACCTGTCCCTGCTGTGCAGGTCCGTGGGGCTGCAGGACACGGTGTCACACAGCACACACGGCCACTGGGTCCTGCCAGCTCCTCCAGCCTGTGCTTCCTGATTGCCGGGGATTTTAGGGGCCACCTGTCTCCAGGGATGGGCAGGGAAACAGAGATTTCCTGTGACAGGGAGCAAGATTTCCTGTGACAGGGCCTTGCCAAGGCAAGCAAATCGCCTGGGCTTCAGGTGCCCGTGTGCAATTCCATCTCCAGGCTCTCCCCCAGCAGCAGGTTCCTGTCCCCAGTTCCCGATCTCCCTCAGCTGAGCGGGCGGGGCGGGGCCGCAGGGCCAGGCGGGCTGGGATTGGGCGGCGGCGCTCGAGCGCTGATTGGGCAGCGCTGCCGGCCCGCGGTATAAAGGGCCGGCGGGGCGGGTGCGGTCGGTTGTGTGTGAGGGCTGAGGGTGGTGCCCCGCTGCTGCCCGGGCTGCGGAGGGGAGAGCGCCTTGGCCGCTGGGTTATGGACCGGGGGAGCCGGGGGGCGTTTAGGGGCGCCTTGTGCTGGGCAGCGGGGGCCGGGTAAGCCCCTTCCCTGCCGGGTGACCCCGGGGGAGCCGTGGCAGGGCTGCGGGGCTGGTTGTCTGAAAAAGGTGGAAGCTCTGTTGGCCTCTGTTGACACCTGCACCAAAGGAGATGCAAATTTTCCCCCTCTTGGTTGCAGGCTTCACAAAGCTTCACAAGCTTCCTTTCCCAGGAAAGGAAGTTTTAGATTCCAACTCACCTTTATGCTAAAGGTTTCCTTGTTCTCTCAGCAGGATGTCGAGTGCCACCGTGTCCCTGAGGTTCCCCTTTCTGCTGTTGGGAGAGCACAAGGTGGATGGAGAGGATCCCCAGCCATCTGCAGGCAAAAGGGACTCGCACAACTGCAGTTTTCCTACAGCCCTCATGAGAGGGGCTTTGAGGGTACCATGGGTAATGTGCCAGCTCTCCTGCTGGAGTTTTCATCTTCTGCTATATTTGAACATAAAGAGTAAAACAAAAGTCAGGTGTGTTCTGGAGTATGTTACACTCGTGCAAAGCTCCTTCCCTCTGTTTATTTTCTGTTCTGGAAAGCACAGTCTGGGGTTCCTGGGCACTCCCTATTAAATGATTCCATGAAAATAATTTTGTACTGAAAGGAGAAAGGAGCTGTCTGTGGGAGGTCAGATGTCCCTGAAAAACCTTGATGTTTTTTCACTCAGTAAGCTCTTAAAATATCTCAAAGTGGGTAGGAATGCCTGGCTTCTAAAACTGACCAGCTGAGTCTTAGAGGCTTCTTTGAAGAGCTGAGTTCAGGCAGCAGAATTGCCCCCCCAGGAGGGACTCTGTGCCTGCTCTCCCGTGGCTCCAAGGGATCTCTGGCCCTTCACGCCGGCACCGAGATTTTCTCGGGAAGGGCCTCAGATCCCCGGACCAGTCTGGGACACAGGCAAGATCCCCCTGCATTTTAGGACCAAATTGGGCCCCCCTGGAGGGACAGTGCTGTTGGTACCCCCCGGGTTGGGGCACCCCGAGGACTCCAGCGCGCACCGAAAGGATTATTCGGGGAGATCCTTGGGGTGCCCGGCCCTGGGGAGCTCAAAGCAAGGTCCCTGCCATGGATTCAGGCATTGCTGAGAGTATCCCAGGGGTAGCTGTCCCTGCTAGACATGGAGCTCTCTAATGGACTGTAATTGGGTTCTAAAAGTGGTGCTCCAAGTGCCAAAGCAGTGTGGGACTGGGATTAAGAAATGAGCAGTGATGGTCCAATTGGCTGTTTTCTCGGGAATGTAATGGTAAGAGCTACAGGAGTGCCAGGTGTGTGTTCCAGTCCCCAGCATTTGGTTTGCACATGTCCTGGTCAGACACAGGTCCAACTTCCCCAGTCCTTAACACAACAAAGAGGGAATGAAGGACTGGCAGTGTTAAGGTGATTGGTGTGACAGGGGTTAAACTGGGAAAACATTAGGGAATTCCTCGGTTGGTCTATTTGCCAGACTCACCCAAACCTGTGTTAGGAAGAGATGGACTGGAAAAGTTGAGGCAGCAATGAAATGGAAAACTGGGGATAATGAAACTGTAATTGCTGCAACTAAATGTGTCCAAGCAGCAGCTCTTGTTGTGCAGGGAATAACTCCTGTCAGCAGCAAGGTCCCGACTGAAGTGGCAGCTGCAGTTGTTCCTGTGGTGTGGGCCAGTGGAACTGCAGGAGAGTGGGAGAGGGCAGAACCTGTGGGTATTACCCCTGATGTGGGATCTATATGGGTAAGGCAAACCCAGTATTCTTTAAAATCAGAATGCCAGCTTGGATTGGTTGCAGTAACAGCTAAATTGGCTCATCCTGGTTTGCTTGTAGGACGTGAATGCAAGAACCTGCCAAGTAAACCAGTGGCCAAGATAATTGATCAGTGCAGGACCTGAGAGAACCCCTGTAAGTGACAACCTCGAGCAGTTTCCAGTACTGGATTGAAAAGATGGCCTTTGCTGCATCTGCTTGAGCAAGGAAAGCCAAGAAACCTTTGCTTTGGCAGGAGAAAATCCAGAAAGCGGGAAGGAAGAAAAGAAGCTCCCTGACTCCTCCTGAGCCCCAGACAGCCCATGAACTGCCTTGCTGGGAATGGTAGGATGGGGTGGACTCTGGATTGCTCCCTCTGGATGTGTGGTAAGACTGTTCTGCCAACTTCTCCAACAGCCTGTAAGCATTCGCTGCCTTGGCTAGATGGTGCAAGGGCAGCCTTTAAGCAGCTAAAGCATTCCCTGAGGAGAGCTCTGGGTCTGCCAGATGTCTCAGAACTGTTGGAAGCATCTTTGGTGGGGAGGGCAAACAAAGGCCAAGGTGTGCAGTGACCCCCCTGAGAAGGGACTTTGAGTTAATGGCATCCCTGCAAGTGAACTGTGTGGGCTGTTCCCCCTGTAGGGCAGGTGATAGTCCCAGCTACAGTGATGGGAAAAATAGTTAAAAGAGAGCCCCAAAAGCTGGAAATCCTCTTGGAGGCTCTTGGCAAACAGAGTTTTCTGAGTTCCCCCTGAAAGAAGAACAGTGATAGTTTTGAGTGGTGGTAGATCCTTTGAATAGATAGCCTTGAGTGTGTCCTTGTTGCACCAGTAGGCCTTGTCCAACTCCCCATCTTCCAGGAGATACACATATTAAAGTTTAAAATGATCCTTTTCCTAATCCTTTGTTGTCTTGAGGCTCTCCCCTGCAGGAACTCCAGGAACTCCTGGTGCCGCCTGGGCCGATGGATTGGACGCCCCAGCCCCTCCGTTCCTGCCCAGCCACTGGGTCCGTGTCCAGTGGTGGCACTGCCAGCCCTGCAGGTGAAGTGGGAAGGGCCTTTCCAGGTCTTGTGGGTCACATTGATAGAAGCTAAATTTGCAGAAAAAGGACCTGGGGTCTGTTATTCTTGAGTTCAGAAAGCTCCTTTTGGTTGGTGAGCAGGACAAAGTGGATCCTTCAGAGTTCCCATCCGTGTTTGTGTCTCAGCCTGTGTTAGGATTCAGGGCTGTAGCTGTTGTTGTCACTGAGGAGTCAAACTATGCTTTAAATCATGAGACACTGGCCTGATGGCCAAGTGTGAGGAAAAAAGGGGGAATGATATCTGAGTGTTGAGATGTAACAAGATCTGATCATTTTTGCAGTGGGATGTAGCCTGGAAACTGCAGAGAGCTGAGCCAAGGGATTGAAAGGGACCAAGCAAGGGAGGTGAAGAAAGAAGGAAGAAGGGAAGTGAGGCATGAGCCAAGCAGCACCAAGTTGCTGTGTAAGCAGGTGAGTTGTGTTGAGGTTCCTCAGGCAGGCACTGAGGACTTTGAGGGCTCCAGACAGAGCAGACCTGGGAAGGCCCTCAGTGAAGCCCCTTGGAAACCTTGTAAGGGTAGGTGTGTATGGTAATGAGTGTTGGAAAATGCTCTGACTGTGGAACAGGAATGCAGGGAAGGAAAATGAACCCTCCTGTAATGCTGACCCCTCCCATCATCTGCAGTGGAGATAGCTCTGTGTGCCCTTTGGGAACTGATTGCCAGGACAACTGGCGGGCTGGAATGATTCAAGAGCATAGGAATACAAGATTGCCTGGCTTCTGAAACTCACCAGTTGTGTCTCAGAGGTTCTTGTAAGAAATTTTAGACAATACCTGAACTTCTAGTGTGTACTTCTGAGTTCAGTTGGAAAGAGATTGTCCAGGGAACAAGTATCTTTCTCATTCCAAGAAGTTGCACTTGATGAACTTCCCATCTGAGCTGATGCCCTTGGCAGGAGAAGTGCTCAGCAAGGAGGCTCTTTGCTCCTAGGCAGGAAGAAAGGCCAGTGCCCTTCCTCCCCAAGGCCCAGCCCAGCAGGGCTGGCAGGAGCTGCTGGTGTGGCTGCTCTTTGGGTTCTCAGCTGTGGCTGTGGGGTGGTGACATCGTGTTCCTGCCTGTGCTCCAGGGCAGCCAAAAGCCCCAGCCCAGCCCCTGGGCCTTTTTGGGAGCCTGAGCTATTGTAGTACTGGGGATGGGGGTTTGGGTTTTTGTTTCCCTAAAAGTAGAACCATTGGGGGGGATCTCTTATCTCACAGTTGTTGTTGTTTTGATATCTTAATTAATTACAACTTGAGAAGAAAACCTTGTGTAACTTAGGAACTGACTTGCACTGGTTACACTGAAAGTGCCAAGGAGTTGTAGTGTCCACTGGATTGTTTGTATTGAAGCAGTTTGGTGTTTACAGAAGGATAATAACTCCTGTCAGCAGCAAGGTCCTGACTGAAGTGGCAGCTGCAGTTGTTCCTGTGGTGTGGGCCAGTGGAATTCCAAGAAATGGACAAGGACAGAAGCTGTAAGAATTACCCCTAAGGCAGAGTCTCTCCTGGTAAGGCAAACCCAGTATCCTTTAAAATTAGGAAGCCAAACTGGATTGGTTGCAGTAACAGTTAAATTTGCTGATCATGGTTTGATAGTAGAATGTGAATGGAAGGACCTGTAAAGAAAGGAAAAGGGAAAGATGATGGATTGCTGGGAGCAGGGGCTGGCAGACAGTGGGATGGATGTTTGGTTGTGTTTGGGAATGAGCAGCTTGACCTGCCCAGGGTTGTCTGTGCTGGGGGTGGGTTTGGGTCCTGTGTGGCCACAGGTCTGTGCAGCAGCTGGAGCCTGGGCAGGTCTGGGGGCTGTGGTGTGCCAGGCTGCTGAGTTTGTTTTGCCTGTTTCCTTGGAGTGTCCCAGTGTCCCTGCTTGGCTGTTTGTTGCCCTGCAGGCAGAAGAGCCCAGGCCTGAGCTGGCTGAGTGTTGGTGTGAGCCAGAGTGGGTGTCCCTGCCCTGGGGCCAGTCCCCAGAGCTGCCTTTGGCATCCCCTGCTGAAGGGTGGGAGCTGCCCAGAGCCAGCAGCATCCAGCTGGAGGATCCAGGAGGATGCAGCTCTGCTTTGCTGGGAGGTAAGAGGTGGGGTGCAGGAGCTGGCAGGGGTGTTTTGCAGGCAGAGGGAGGGCAGGAGCAGGAGAATTGCAGGTGCAGCAGCTGGGTCAGTGCTGGATGGAGTCGGGGCTGGGAAAGGGCCCTGAGTGTCAGGGCAGGGGAGAGCCCAGGGTGGCCCTGGGAGCCCTGGGGCTGTGAACAAGTGCAGTGGGCAAAGGAATGGGCACTGGAGAGCTGGGCAAACAGCTGGAGGAGTTGCAAGAGGAACCAGGAGACTGGAATGCAGGAGCAGCAGCTCCCTGTGTGTGTGTGTAGAACCAGGTGTACTGCAGCCCTGAGTGAGGTGGGAAATGAACCTCAGGAGGCTGGGAACAAGTCCCACACACTGGTTAAAGTGGGATGGAGTCTTGCCAAGTGTCTGAAAAGCTTTTCTTCAGTGTTGCTTTATCAGTTGAAAACTGAAGTGATTGTCGAGGTGTTGGCAGTTGTTTTCCTGTGTCTTTGGTGAGGTGTTGACTCAGTACCTTTCTTGGAGCTGCTGTTGGATGAAGAGGTGCCCCCAATTGACCTGTAAGGTCCTTGTTTTTCTTCCCTGCTTCTCCCAGCTTGTCCAGGAGATGGAATTCCAGTGCTACAGTCTGGGTGGGTCATGGTGCTCCCAAAAGGAGCCTTTGTGCCTTCAGGACAAGTTTTGGTGCCACTGGAGCTGCTGGGAGAAGCATAGGGTTGGCAGTGAGAGGCCTGGAATGATGTTGGTGTGGTACAGAAGAAATGAGCAGTGATGGTACAATTCACTATTTTCTCTTGAATGTAATGGTAAGAGCTGCAGGAGTGCCAGGTGTGTGTTCCAGTCCCCAGCATTTGGTTTGCACTTGTCCTGGTCAGACACAGGTCCAACTTCCTCAGGCCTTAACCCAGTAGAGGGAGAATTAAGGACTGGCAGTGTTAAGGTGATTGGTGTGACAGGGGTTAAACTGGGAAAACATTGGGGAATTCCTGAGTTTGTCTGTTTGCCAAACTCACCCAAACCTGTGCTCGGAAGAGATGCACTGGAAAAGTTGAGGCAGAAATGAAATGGAAAACTGGGGATATTGAAACTGTAATTGCTGAAACTAAATGTGTCCAAGCAGCAGCTCTTGTTGTGCAGGGAATAACTCCTGTCAGCAGCAAGGTCCCGACTGAAGTGGCAGCTGCAGTTGTTCCTGTGGTGTTGGCCAGTGGAATTGCAGGAGAGTGGAAGAGGGCAGAACCTGTAGGTATTACTCCTAATGTGGGATCTATATGGGTAAGGCAAACCCAGTATCCTTTAAAATCAGAATGCCAGACTGGATTGGTTGCAGTAACAGCTAAATTTGCTCATCCTGGTTTGTTTGTAGGATGTGAATGCAAGAACCTGCCAAGAAACCAATGGCCAGGATGATTGATTAGTGCAGGACCTGAGAAAATGACAACCTCGAGCAGTTTCCAGTATTGGATTGCAAAGATGGCCTTTGCTGCATCTGCTTGAGCAAGGAAAGCCAAGAAGCCTTTGCTTTTGAAGGAGAAAAACCTGAAAAGCAGGAAGGAAGAAAAGAAGCCCCCTGACTCCTCCCTGAGCCCCAGACAGCCCATGAACTGCCTTGCTGGGAATGGTGGGACAGGCTGGACTCTGGATTGCTCTCTCTGGATGTGTGGTAAGACTTTTATACCAGCTTTTAAGAACAGCCTGTAAGCATTTGCTGCCTTGGCTAGATGGTGCAAGGGCAGCCTTTAAGCAGCTGAAGCATTCCCTGAGGAGAGCTCTGGGTCTGCCAGATGTCTCAGAACTGTTGGAAGCATCTTTGGTGGGGAGGGCAAACAAAGGCCAAGGTGTGCAGTGACCCCCCTGAGAAGGGACTTTGAGTTAATGGCATCCCTGCAAAGTGAACTTTGTGGGCTGTTCCCCCTGTAGGGCAGGTGATAGTCCCAGCTACAGTGATGGGAGAAATGGTTAAAAGAGAGCCCAAAAAGCTGGAAATCCTCCTGGAGGCTCTTGGCAAACAGAGTTTGCTGAGTTTGCCCTGACAGAAGGACAGTGATAGCTTTTGAGTGCTGGTAGATCCTTTGAATAGATAGCCTTGAGTGTGTCCTTGTTGCACCAGTAGGCCTTGTCCAACTCCCCATCTTCCAGGAGAAAGACCTATGAAAGGAAAAAGTGATCTTCCTAATCCTTTGTTGTCTTGAGGCTCTCCCCTCAGGAACTCCAGGAACTCCTGGTGCCGCCTGGGCCGATGGATTGGACGCCCCAGCCCCTCCGTTCCTGCCCAGCCACTGGGTCCGTGTCCAGTGGTGGCACTGCCAGCCCTGCAGGTGAAGTGGGAAGGGCCTTTCCAGGTCTTGTGGGTCACATTTATAGCAGCTGTAGTTGCAGAAAAAGGACCTGGGGTCTGTTATTCTTGGGTTCGGAAAGCTCCTTTTGATTGGTGAGCAGAACAAAGTGGATCCTTAGGGTAAAGTGGGAATGATATGTGCATGTTGAGATGTAACAAGAGCTGATCCTTTTTGCAGTGGGATGTAGCCTGGAAACTGCAGAGAGCTGAGCCAAGGGATTGAAAGGGACCAAGCAAGGGAGGTGAAGAAAGAAGGAAGAAGGGAAGTGAGGCAGCAGCCAAGCAGCAGCAAGTTGCTGTGTAAGCAGGTGAGTTGTGTTGAGGTTCCTCAGGCAGGCACTGAGGACTTTGAGGGCTCCAGACAGAGCAGACCTGGGAAGGCCCTCAGTGAAGCCCCTTGGAAACCTTCTAAGGGTAGGTGTGTGTGGTAATAAGTGTTGGAAAATGTCCTGACTGTGGAACAGGAATGCAGGGAAGGAAAATGAACCCTCCTGTAATGCTGATCCCTCCCATCAGCTGCAGTAGAGATAGCTGTGTGTGCCCTTTGGGAGCTGATTGCCAGGACCCCCGTGGGGCTGGGATCATGGCAGGGTGTTGTAAGCAAGGAATGCCTGGCTTGTAAAACTCACCAGCTGAGTCTCAGAGGCTTCTGTGAAGAGCTGAATTCAGGCAGGAAAATTGGCCCCCCAGGAGGGACTCTGCCTGCTCTCCCGTGGCTCCAAGGGATCTCTGGCCCTTCACGCCGGCACCGAGATTTTCTCGGGAAGGGCCTCAGATCCCCGGACCAGTCTGGGACACAGGCAAGATCCCCCTGCCTTTAGAAATGAGGCCTTCTTGTGGCTTCCCCCCTGTACCCGTTGGGGGGTTCCAAAGAAGGCCTCTTGAAATGCCTTTTGGGCTGTCCATGGCAAGCTTGAGACCAAATTGGCCCCCTGGAGGGACAGTGCTGTTGGTGCCCCCCGGGTTGGGGCACCCCGAGGACTCCAGCGCGCACCGAAAGGATTATTCGGGGAGATCCTCGGGGTGCCCGGCCCTGGGGAGCTCAAAGCAAGGTCCCTGCCATGGATTCAGGCATTGCTGAGAGTATCCCAGGGGTAGCTGTCCGTGCTAGACATGGAGCTCTCTAATGGAGTGTAATTGGGTTCTAAAAGTGGTGCTCCAAGTGCCAAAGCAGTGTGGGATTGGGATTAAGAAATGAGCAGTGAGGGTCCAATTGGCTGTTTTCTCTTGAATGTAATGGTAAGAGCTGCAGGAGTGCCAGGTGTGTGTTCCAGTCCCCAGCATTTGGTTTGCACTTGTCCTGGTCAGACACAGGTCCAACTTCCTCAGGCCTTAACCCAGTAGAGGGCGAATTAAGGACTGGCAGTGTTAAGGTGACTGGTGTGACAGGGGTGAAACTGGGAAAACATTGGGGAATTCCTGAGTTTGTCTGTTTGCCAAACTCACCCAAACCTCTGCTAGGAAGAGATGGACTGGAAAAGTTGAGGCAGCAATGAAATGGAAAACTGGGGATATTGAAACTGTAATTGCTGAAACTAAATGTGTCCAAGCAGCAGCTCTTGTTGTGCAGGGAATAACTCCTGTCAGCAGCAAGGTCCTGACTGAAGTGGCAGCTGCAGTTGTTCCTGTGGTGTGGGCCTGTGGAATTGCAGGAGAGTGGAAGAGGGCAGAACCTGTAGGTATTACCCCTGATGTGGGATCTCTGCTGGTAAGGCAAAGCCAGTATCCTTTAAAATCAGAATGCCAGACTGGATTGGTTGCAGTAACAGCTAAATTTGCTCATCCTGGTTTGCTTGTAGGACGTGAATGCAAGAACCTGCCAGGAAACCAATGGCCAAGATGATTGATCAGTGCAGGACCTGAGAGAACCCCTGTAAGTGACAACCTCGAGTAGTTTCCAGTATTGGATTGCAAAGATGGCCTTTGCTGCATCTACTTGAGCAAGGAAAGCCAAGAAACCTTTGCTTTGGAAGGAGGAAATCTGGAAAGCAGGAAGGAAGAAAAGAAGCCCCCTGACTCCTCCCTGAGCCCCAGACAGCCCATGAACTGCCTTGCTGGGAATGGTGGGATGGGGTGGACTCTGGATTGCTCCCTCTGGATGTGTGGTAAGACTGTTCTGCCAACTTCTCCAACAGCCTGTAAGCATTTGCTGCCTTGGCTAGATGGTGCAAGGACAGCCTTTAAGCAGCTGAAGCATTCCCTGAGGAGAGCTCTGGGTCTGCCAGATGTCTCAGAACTGTTGGAAGCATCTTTGGTGGGGAGGGCAAACAAAGGCCAAGGTGTGCAGTGACCCCCCTGAGAAGGGACTTTGAGTTAATGGCATCCCTGCAAGTGAACTTTGTGGGCTGTTCCCCCTGTAGGGCAGGTGATAGTCCCAGCTACAGTGATGGGAAAAATGGTTAAAAGGGAGCTCCAAAAGCTGGAAATCCTCCTGGAGGCTCTTGGCAAAGAGAGTTGGCTGAGTTCCACCTGACAGAAGGACAGTTACAGCTTTTGAGTGCTGGTAGGTGCTTTTAAATAGCCTTGAGTGTGTCCTTGTTGCACCAGTAGGCTTTGTCCAACTCCCCGTCTTCCAAGAGATATACATATTGAAGTTTAAAATGATCTTCCTAATCCTTTGTTGTCTTGAGGCTCTCCCTTCAGGAACTCCAGGAACTCCTGGTGCCGCCTGGGCCGATGGATTGGACGCCCCAGCCCCTCCGTTCCTGCCCAGCCCCTGGGTCTGTGTCCAGTGGTGGCACTGCCAGCCCTGCAGGTGAAGTGGGAAGGGCCTTTCCAGGTCTTGTGGGTCACATTGATAGAAGCTAAATTTGCAGAAAAAGGACCTGGGGTCTGTTATTCTTGAGTTCAGAAAGCTCCTTTGGATTGGTGAGCAGGACAAAGTGGATCCTTCAGAGTTCCCATCCGTGTTTGTGTCTCAGCCTGTGTTAGGATTCAGGGCTGTAGCTGTTGTTGTCACTGAGGAGTCAAACTATGCTTTAAATCATGAGACACTGGCCTGATGGCCCAGTGTCAAGAATAAAGGGGAATGATATCTGAGTGTTGAGATGTAACAAGATCTGATCCTTTTTGCAGTGGGAGGTAGCCTGGAAACTGCAGAGAGCTGAGCCAAGGGATTGAAAGGGACCAAGCAAGGGAGGTGAAGAAAGAAGGAAGAAGGGAAGTGAGGCATGAGCCAAGCAGCACCAAGTTGCTGTGTAAGCAGGTGAGTTGTGTTGAGGTTCCTCAGGCAGGCACTGAGGACTTTGAGGGCTCCAGACAGAGCAGACCTGGGAAGGCCCTCAGTGAAGCCCCTTGGAAACCTTGTAAGGGTAGGTGTGTATGGTAATGAGTGTTGGAAAATGCCCTGACTGTGGAACAGGAATGCAGGGAAGGAAAATGAACCCTCCTGTAATGCTGACCCCTCCCATCAGCTGCAGTGGAGACACTTCCGTGTGCCCTTTGGGAGCTGACTGCCAGGGCACCCGTGGGGCTGGGATCATGGCAGGGTGTTGTAAGCAGGGAATGCCTGGCTTCTAAAACTCACCAGCTGAGTCTCAGAGGCTTCTTTGAAGAGCTGAATTCAGGCAGGAAAATTGGCCCCCCAGGAGGGACTCTGCCTGCTCTCCCGTGGCTCCAAGGGATCTCTGGCCCTTCACGCCGGCACCGAGATTTTCTCGGGAAGGGCCTCAGATCCCCGGACCAGTCTGGGACACAGGCAAGATCCCCCTGCATTTTAGGACCAAATTGGGCCCCCTGGAGGGACAGTGCTGTTGGTGCCCCCCGGGTTGGGGCACCCCGAGGACTCCAGCGCGCACCGAAAGGATTATTCGGGGAGATCCTCGGGGTGCCCGGCCCTGGGGAGCTCAAAGCAAGGTCCCTGCAATGGATTCAGGCATTACTGAGAGTAGACTGGACTGGGCAGAGAGGGAGCAGTTTGTCCTGTGGAGTTGGGCTGGGTTAGTTCAGGATGCCTTGGGAGGCAGGGCTGGAGAGGCCCCTCTGTTGGCTGTAGTGTTGGAAGGTTGTAGCAGCAGGGATGGAGCCTTCGACCTCCTGCTCCCCCCGTGAGCCCCGACGGGACCGTGCCCTTGGCAATGGAGGGCCCCCCATTGCTGAGTCAGCGGTTCCGGGGCCAGGAGGGATGGGATCAGGATGCCGAGCTCCACCCAGGGCCAGGGCTGCCAATGTTCAACCATGGAGAGAACTGAAAGCAGAGTGAGATGGAGGCCAAGCTGCAGCACAAGGATGGGTGAGAAAAGACCCTGGTCCTCAGGTGGAGCTTTGAATTCCCTGGAAAAATGGATCTTTTCAGATGGTTCAGGCCCTTGTGGGTGCTGGAGCAGAGGCCTCTGTAATTTATGGTCACCCTAAAAAGTTGCAAGGAGGGCAAGTTCTGACTGCAGGATGAGGTGGGAAACAAAGTGCAGTGGTCCAGAGAAAAGCTGAGCTTAAAATTGGTCCTGTGCCAGAGCAGCCTCGTGCAGTGCTTGTTGCTGTCCCTGAGTGTCCCATTGCAGGGGATATTCCCAAGGGTGCCTTGTGCTGGGGAACACTGGGGGCAGTTCCCTTTCCCTGGGCAGGGCAGGCAGGGCACGTTTCCCCCCTCGAGGGTGGCTCCACAGTCCCACCCTGTGCCCTGGGAGCGTGGCAGAACACCTGGACCCACTGTCCTTGTCAGAGAGGGCACAAGGGATGGTTGGATGGGTGAGGGAATGGTTCAGGGAGTACAAGCACCATTAGAATGAGTAGGGCAGCACATGGAAAGGAAGGGGGGGAGTTAATCCAGACAAAATTCAAGACCTGCCCAACCTGTGATATTTTTAGGATCTCAGAGGTGTTGTGGTCCCCCGGAAGTATTGCCCAGGACTAGGCAGGAGACTTCAGGCTTGGTCACCCCCAGAGCAAGGTGGAAGCCCAGCAGTTTATTGGTTGGTTTGGCTTTTGGTGACAACAAGGTCCTCCTTTGGGACCAATCCTTGGCCTG
The DNA here is from genome assembly GCF_036250125.1 of Pseudopipra pipra. Classification (NCBI taxonomy): domain Eukaryota; kingdom Metazoa; phylum Chordata; class Aves; order Passeriformes; family Pipridae; genus Pseudopipra; species Pseudopipra pipra. The sequence goes on from NW_026990855.1 coordinate 27,639, forward strand.
GGCCATAAAGTCCCAGGGCAGAAGTGTGAGTTTGAGTGGGAAATGAGCAGCAGGGAGGGTTGGAAACAGCTCGGGGAGCAATTCAACAGGCTCCAGACCTGTGGCCAATACGAGCTGCAGAGGGGGAACTGAAGGTTCCTGCTAGTGCTAATGATGCCAATTGGAGCCTCTGGCAGAAGTAGGGTCGTGTAAGGGGGGACTCCTGAATTAGATGATCAATGGAGCATAGAGGTGTGAGAAAGAAATCCTATTAGGATGTGAAACCAGCTCGAGTGTGGTACAATGTAACTTGATGGCACAAGCTAATTGTAAGGTCCATTGTGCTTTTCAGCAAGTCAGCCTGATATCCCCTGTTATGAGAGCTGAGTTCTTCCTTGGTTCTGCTACATCTTGCAAGGTAGGTACATCTACCCTTGAAACACCATGGGAGAGGTCATCCCTAGGGGTGAGAAAGATGATGGTGAGAGGAAGATGATGTGGTCAGGGGTGGCTGGCCCCTTGCCCTACAAGTAGGGCAGGCCCAGGCTGTTGCCACCAGGCAATGATCAGGCGGTGTTTGGCTGCCATTCAGGCCTCCCCTTACACTGCGTCCTGGCCCTACGTGGTGTAATGTGGAGCTGATCAAATGGGCTGTGAGGACTGCTGAGCTGAGCGATCCTCATCCTGCCACCGAGCCTGTGTTGCTCCGCGGGGACGCCCGCTAAGGGATGGGCACCGACCAGCTGCTGCAGATCCTGACAGCCCTGCCTGGCTGTGGGGGTGGGCACAGGTTAGTGATAGGAGGCAATCGAGAAAGAAGACTTTAAATATCCTTTAGTGTTCCTTTAATACCCTTTATTTAGTATTCATAATATTTTCCCTTTAATTTCCCCTATTACTAACCAAATATCGTGTTAATAGTTATCCATAAGATTGTGTTATGATCCTTTTTGGTATCCCTTTGACTCCCTTTTTACTAGTTAAGATTATACTGTATTGAATGCTGTTCTTAGTATTTGTTTTAATGCCACACAATAAGGCAGTTCATTTGTATCCTTTTTTAACTTTTGATTCTCTTTGCTAAGTTTATTATTATTATTCTCACTGTAATAAAGGTACCTTGTGTGTTTGAATGCTTGTGGCACTTGTCTTTATTCTGGGCATGTATCCTAATGAACTGTTACAGGTAGGAAGGAAGTGCCCTTAGGATTTGGGAATAGGAAGTTACTGGAAGCCAGCCCAAGATAGACCCTGTTGGAGAAGCGGCTCTGAGTATGTTCTTGGGCTTTAGTGGGAACTTAACAAATGCTAAGAGGGCCTGAAATCCCCCTAAGGCCTTGGGTAAAAAGCTCCTCCAGGATGCCCAGGCCAGGCCCTGCTCAGGAAGGCAGCCCCATGGAATGGAGATGGTGGATCCAAGGCAGAGCCAGAGCAGGGGTCGGGGCAGGAGCGAGGCCTCGGGAGGGAGTTGCCACCGGCCCTGTGGTTGAAGCAACAAGTGTAGATCCCCTGGACAGTGAGCACAAATCACTGGGGAAATGGGGAAAAGCCCCAGAGCAAGTGCTGGGAGCAGAGAGGGAGCATGCATGGCTCACTGCTGGGTCAGCCACATCTGTCAGTGGGAAGCACTTTTGGAAAGCAGGAGCTTATAACCCGTGCCAGAGGGAGTTTGAAGTCACAAAGGGGGGAGGCAAAAGTAGTCCATGTGCTGAGTGAGACACTGTACCTGTGGGAATGAAACAGGAAGAACTAGGGCAGTGTCAGGTTTGTAGGGATTTGGGGTCAGTTGGCAGTGGTTTGGCTACTTGGCTCCCAAGTGCCACCCTCACGGAATTAGTGATTAAATGCAGACAAGGAAAATGGGAATATGTTCCTGTGAATAAATGTTAGTGGAGGGAATGATATTGCCATGTTTTAGCTTGATATCTTACAGAACCTGTGGATCCTGGCCATCCTCACAGCCCTTGTGGTCCCTCTGGGCGATGCTGTTGGCCCGGGCAGTTCCCTGGAAAAGGTGCCTGGGTCGGGTGCCTTGGTTTGATTTGGATGGAGATGGAAAAGCAGCTCCAAACCAGGACCCCAGGACAAGGTGACGTGGGAAGCAAATGGCCCTTGCCCAGGGGTCAGTGTCCCTTTGTGCCCGGGGGGACTCTCTGGCAGGGCCGGGGTCTGTCGGGCTCATTGTGCGGGCGGCTGTTGGTGCCCTCAGTGGGATTGGATGGATGTGATTCCAGGGGCTGGGAGCACTGTTGCCATGCAGTGCTGTAGTTTCCCTTACGGTGCTGGGTCCGGGGGGTCTCCCTGGCATCGTTGTCCCCCTGTGTGAGCGGTGCCAGTCCCAGCCCCAGTGTCACAGCAGCAGGGCCGTCCCCTGGGCTCTGCCTGCTGGGCTGTTCTGGGAAGTGCTGCCAAAAGAGCAAAGGGATCAGCTGGGGCAGGGGATGGCACAGTTTGGCACCATCCTCCCGAGGCGAATATCGGTCCAACTGTTGGGTACCTGCTGCCTGTGTCCTGCAGCCCAACATCATCAGGATAACAGAATTCCTTTCCCCACTCTGATTCTAGCTGTTCCTGTTATTCCATGACTGGTGAGGAGTTGTTTTCTGGAGTGCCCTGCCTGTCAGCAAAACACCAGGCCCAAAGGATCCTGGCAAGTGCAGCCCTGGAAGAGTCAGGAAGACTCAAAAATGCACCAGTTCTCAGGAAGTACAACTTTATAAAACATTTATGAAGCTGAAATTCCACAGCCTTGAGCTGTTGGGTCCCAAATAATAGTGAAGAGAGAGGCAGAAACTCCCCCTGCTGCTGGGGCTGAACTGTCTGCAGTGACTGGGCAGGACTTGGCCCTGATGCCTGAGTGCATCTTTAGGGTGGATCCCAACTGTGAGCCCTTGGCTCCATAACTTGAGAAGAGGGTGTTCCTGCAAGCCCAGCTGCTGTGTTGGTGGTCCTGGGGGCACCTCTTGCCCTGGCCTGCTGTGAATGTGTTTGTGTTGCAGCTCAATAAAGTCCCTTTCAGTGGTGATTGTGTCATTTTTGTGTCAGTTCCTCTCCCCTCTTGCCCTGCCCCCGTGGCTGCATCACTGGCTTGTGCCTAAATGAACTCTTCCCCTGCAGCAGTTCCCTGGTGCTCTCAGACAGGGTGGAGCTGAGGCTCCTGAGCAAAGGGAAAAAGGATCCATCCAAGGCAGGCCCGTGCTCACCCCCTGCCTTCCTCCAGCCTCCCGTGTTTCCAGTTCCCATCCCTCCTGGACACACAGCCTGTTCCCAAACAACCCCTGTTCCTGTTCTCTCTCTGTGTTTTTGAGGGGCATTCCTGGGCTGCTGCCCCCCATTCTTTATAAATGAAGTGCCAAGAGCCCCAAGTGCAGAGAGGTCTGCAGGGAATCAGTGCCCAGAGCTGCCTGTGCCTGCCTGTGTTCCTGCAGTTCTCCTTCCTGTTCTCCCTGGGCTGGAGAGACCTGCCTGCCCTGGGTTTATTGGAGCAGAGGGATGGGATTACATTTGTGCAGAAGGTTTGTTCACAGACATGTTTTCTGACAGACAGTGCCATTTCCCTTTTGTCTTTCCCAAGTTTTTCCAAGTGCTGCCCAGCACGGGGATCCATGTGGTGGGACAGTGACTGGCAGGAGGAAGGGGAGCCTTGGCCTCACCTGCCCAGCTCAGGTGGGTGGCACAGAATGGGGGTGGGCTGGCAAGGCATGAACATATTTCTGAGTTCTGGAGTGCCTTGAATCCTTTCCCTGTCAGGTTTCTCTCCCTCATTTCCTGGGCTCCATTGTCCCAGGTGTCTCTTCCTTTGCCCAAAGTCCAATGGCAGAGGATTGACTGACTCCCATGGGAGGTTTGGAATGAAAAGGGTTCTGTTCAAATGGGGCAAGGAATGCAGTAAGAAAGATGAGCCTCCTTTTAGTGCCTGAAGTAGAGAGGAATAAAAATGGTGGAAAAGGTCCCATTTTATTTGTTGTCCCCCCTGGATTTTTCATGGCTAAAACTCTCTAGTGAGCAATTGAAGAGAAGGGTGAAGGGCAGGAGCCTTTGACTTGCCCAGTGCCCTTAATTGCCTTGTTCTCCTCTCTTCCAGGCCAGGCCAAAGCCCTGCTCCAGCCCAGCTCTGCCAAGTGCCCTGGGCTGGGAGCAGCCAAAGGCAAGAGGCTGCAGCCCCGCCGGCCGGGCTGGGGGCTCCTGGTGCTGCCCGTGGGGTGGGGTAAGTCAGAGGGACACGTTTCTCTCCTCCTGCTGTTGGCATTTGCTCCCTGAGCACTGGATATGTAAGGAAGGACGGAGTAGCAGGGAAGGGCAGTGTTTCCAAACTGTCTGAATGTTGCCCCCAGGTTTGGGATGGAGCAGGGATGGGGGTGGTTGGGTTTGGCCTGGGCCGGTCGGGATCAGCCATAAAGGACCCACCAGAGCCCTGAACCCTCACTGGACATGTCCAGCCCCTCAAGTCATTAATTTTCAATAGAGGACAAAGTATTGGTACTTGCTTCTGATCTGTGGAGAATTTCCTTCGGAATGATCAATGCAAAGTATCTCTTTGGGTCTTTTGTTTGTTTGTTTGTTTGTAATTTTCTCTCTGGCTTCAATGAGTTTGGTGTGTTCCTATTAAGGAAGCAGCCTGTTTTTATCTTGAAATTTGGGGTGGTTTGGTTTGTTTAGGTTTTTTTCCCCCCACTGACTCGGGCCATCCGTGCATAGTCCGTGTTGTCCCACAGGACTGTTCTGGTTCTGGGTCAGAGAGAGAGAAGGGAAGTGGCTTTTCCTCATCTGGAATGTTTCCAAGCAGAAGTGGGACATTGTCCTGCCCCTCCCCAAAGCACTGCAGGCACCTGGGAGTAGCTCAGGGCTGGCCCAGTTCTCTGAGACAGAACCATGGTGGAGAGGTTTAAGTATTAATCACATCTCTGGTGTCCCTTGGTTGCAAAGATTGGGTCCTACAGTCCCAGAGCGTTAAGGAAAACAAGGAACTTCTGTTCTTCCTGGCAAACCTTCTGCTATTACTTGTGCAGTGTTTGGGTTCTGTTGTCCGAGTTCCTGTCCAGGATCTTTCTAAGAGAACCTGTTAGAAATGTAGAGGTAGGATTAGAATTTGGGTCTGTTGCCTCCCCAGCTGCCTCCAAGTCCTGATGGACTGGAGTGATGAGTGCTTTCAGCCCAGGGTATTTCTTACTATTGTGTGGCTTTCCCTCAGCTGTGGGTGAGGAATTGTGCAGGCAAGGCCTGTGTGCCCGTGGGTGTCTCCCGTGTGTGTCCGTGTGGCAGGGCTGGGACAAGGACTCGTGCAGGGACCCAGCTGGCACTGGAGCTGCTGCCATTCTGAGCCACTGCCAAGGGCTGTGGAGAGACCCTCTGGGAGGCTGTTGCCAGGATTCCATTGGGAGCTGGATCTCCCTCCAGCTGCAGCAGCCAGGGGAGGGTTCTTCCTTGTGCAGCCCAGTGGCTTCTGCTCAGGCTGGCCCAGAGTGGGGCTGGGGCAGGTTCTCCAGGGAACTGGAGCCAGCCCTGAACGGGGCTCTGGAGAGCAGGAGCTGCAGGGACTGAGGTTTGCAAAGCTGGGCTGAAGTTTGTCAAAGCAGCAGAACATTCTCATTCTGGTGGGTTTGTGGAGTCCGTGTTGGTGCCCAGGAGAACTGGGTCAGACTGGGCTTTGTGGTCCGAGAGCTGCCCCCCTAAATTTGGCAGGCTGTGTGTGCTGGCAATGAAGTGCTATCCCAGAGGCTGATGGTTTCTGTCTCCAGGGATGCCCAGGACGCTGCTAATGCCCAGGGATCTGCTCTGGGTCCAGGCTGTCCGTGCTGGAGGGCCCTGGTGGCTGCAGTCCCTGAGCCCGCAGAGACAGAGAGAGCCCCGGCCCGAGGGGCCTTTGGCCCCTTGTCCTGAATTTGAGGTGAGCCTGGGAGCGTGTGGAAGGTGAGAATGAGGGCTGTGTTCCAGCCTGACACCGGGAAGGTCAGTGTTTCCCTGGAGGGGGAAGGTTTGGGCCCGCAGGCTGAGTTGGAACAGGACCAGGGCAACAGACGCTGCTGTCTTTTGTTGCCTCCTGAGGTCTTCTGTCCCCCTTGGAGATTTCCTCCCGGGCTGTGGCCCCACAGGGAGCAGAAGGGAAAGCTACCAATGCCATGGGCATTGCCAGCCTTTGTCTCTCTGCTTTGCCATCCAAGCTGGGAATTTGCTGCTGTTGCTGCCGAGGCTGCCCTACCTGGGAGTTGTGTCCTCCTTGCAGCCCTTCCCAGCCCCAGCCATGAGCTCCAGTTGTGCCTCTGTGTGTCTGGGAGTGTTTGCTGGGACTGTGCTTCCAATGCATCATCCCTGAGAAGATCCTGTTGTTCCAGAGCACTGGGGACAGTTTGGGCTTGGCAGCTTCAGAGCTGGATTGGAGCAGTCCCTGAAAAGAATCAGGAGAGTGGAGGTTTGTCCCAGTGGTGCTTTCACACCCCACTGGACAGGCTGGGCTTTGTGTTTGGGGTTGTCCTGTATTTGCTCTGCAGATAATGGGCCCTTCCCAATTCAGCCCAGCAGATCCCAAGGGCTCTGACAGGAATATTTGTTCTTTCCTTCCCTTTGGGATAACTTCATCTCCAAACTGCCATGAGCAATTCCTTAATTTCTCCTGAAGAAAACCAAGTGTCAGAGGCAGTTTGCCAAGGAGGCCAGAAGTGTCTTTGGAGCAGAGAGTGCTGCCAGCTGCGTGTGCCTGTCCCCAGCCTGGCACTGCCCACAGGGACACACTGGGCACTGACCATGAGAGGGAACAAAACCACTGCCTGCCAGAGGGTTTGTCCTGGGCCAGTCAGGCCTGGGGCAGGAATTGGACTGGGCAACTCCATCAGCTGCTCTTCCCTCCCCCACAAAGCCCCATCCCCTGGGCATTAATGACATGCCCTGTGCCCAGCGCTCACTGTTCACCCAACTGAAACCAGAGCAAGGCTTGCTTTGCTTGGAACAACTTAAAATAACTTGAAACCAAAATAAATCACTTTTTTCTTCTTTTTTTTCTTTTAGATGCTGGAATTGCCTCTCTGGCTGTGTGCTGAGCTCTGGCTGCAGGGGACTGTCAGGCCTTGGTGGCTGTGAGTTCCTGTTCTTCTCCCTGGGAAACTGGAAAGAGTTATTCATTAGATTGCAGAAATGTAATTTTGAGGGGACCCAGCAACTGTTTGTGTAGGAAAAGGTGAGGTGCTGCAGAGGGGAGGGAGGTGGCATTTTGGAGGGGTCCCACTGAGGGGGGAGTGGAGAGCCTGGGGCTGGAGTGTGAGTTATTAAACAGGGAAGAAGGGAAGGATGCTTGGGAGGGAAACACTCAGGGAATGTGTAGGGATGGAATGGAAATTTGGGGTGTCAGGAAGAGATAATTGGTGATGTAGAGGAAGGGAAATGTTGGGGGTAAGACTTGATCTCATCTGTAGAGGACAGAAGGACCATTTAGAGGTAAAGTGAGGCAGTGAGTGGTGGGCAGGTCGGGAAAATTTGTGTTTGTAAAATTTCAGGTCACCTGTAGCAGAGAGGATGTACCTCCTGATGGACACTGAGACAGTCAGGGGTGGGCAGGAGGGGGGGAAACCTTTGGGGTTAAAACTTGAGGGAACGTCCAGGGCAGAGAGTGAATATTTTGAAGGATAAATGAGGTACTCAGTGGTGGACAGCTGGGGAGTGTTTTAGGGTAAACTTGGGGTAGCCCACAGGGTAGAGAATGAACATGTATTTGTACAGAGGAGCTGATTACATGTGGGTAGGTAAGGAGAATTTTGGGAGTAAAATCTGGGCAATCTGTAGCAGAGTGAATGAATATCTTGGTGTGAAGTGAGGCAGTCAGTGTTGGGCAGGTAGGGAAAAATTCTGTTTGTAAAATTTGAGGTCACGTGGAGCAGAGAGAATGTACATCCTGAGGTAAACTGGGGTAATCAGTTGTGGACTCATAGGGAAAATTGGGAGGGAAATATCTGAGGTAATCTGCATGGTAGAGAATGAATATTGAGAAAGAATGAACATGAGGTACTCAGTGGTGGACTTGTAGGGAAAATTGTGGGGGTCAAATCTGTGGCAATGTGCAGCAGAGAGAAGGAACATTTTGGAATAAAGTGAGGCAGTCAGTAGGGGAGAGGCAGAGAAATTTCTGAGGGTGAAACTTGAGCAAATCTGGAGGGCAGAGAATGAATATTTGGAGGTCCAAAAGAGGCAATCAGGAGTGTGCAGTAGGGAAGACTCTGGGGAGAGAATGACTCTTGTGTTCAAAAAGAGGTAATCAGGAGTGGGCTGGAAGGGGAAAGTTTGGGGGTTAAAAAGGAGGTTCATTCTCTGCAGGGCAGGGAATGAACACACTGAGGTAACCTGAGGTGATGAGTGGTGAGAGACACAGACAATTGTGGGTGTTAAAGTTCAGGTAATCTGCTGGGAAGAGAAGGAACCTGTTGAGGTAAAGATGAGGCACTGGGTGGCAGACAGGTGGGGAGAGGTTTGAGATAAGCCTGAGGTGTGTGTGGGGTGCAGAATGACCCTCTGTAGGTACAAAGGAGCTGGTCAGACGTGGACAGGTAAGGCAGATGTTGGGAGTAAAATGTGGGGCAATCTGTCCCAGAGAGAATGAATCTTTTGGGGTAAGGTGAGGCAGTCAGCAGTGGGCAGGGAGGGAAATCTTTGTTTGTCAAACCTGAGGTAATGTGGAGGAGAGAGAATGCACCTCCTGGGGTAAACTGGGGCAAACAGTAGTGGACAGGTGAGGAGGTTTTGGGGGAAACTTTGAGGTCATCTGTGTGGCAGAGGATGAATGTTTGGAGGTAAAAATGAGGTAATAAGTAGTTTGCAAGCAGGGAAAACTGTGAGGGTAAGTGTGGATGTCACCTAGGGGAGAAAATGAGGCTTTTGAGGTCCAGTGAGGCAGTCAGTGGTGGGCAGGGAGGGAAAATTTGTGTTTGTAAAATCAGAGGTCTTGTGGAGAAGAGAGAATGCACCTCCTGGGGTAAACTGGGGTAAACCTTGCGGACCTGCAGGGAAAATGTGGGGGGTAAAACTTGTGGGAATCTGCAGGGCAGAGAGTGAATCTTCTGAGGTGAAAATGAGTTCCTGGGTGGTGGAGAGGTGGGGAAAGTGTTGAGAGTAAACTGGAGGTGGTGTGCTGGGTAGAGAATGAACATCTTGATGTAGAAGTGAGTTGCTGAGATGTGGAGAGGTCGGGAAAATGCAGTGGGTCCAGAGTGAGGTCACCTGTAGCAGAGAGGATGTACCTCCTGATGGACACTGAGGCAGTCAGGGGTGGGCAGGAGGGGAAACCTTTGGGGGTAAAACTTGAGGGAATGTCCAGGGCAGAGAATGAATATTTTGAAGGATAAATGAGGTACTCAGTGGTGGACAGTTGGGAAGTGTTTTAGGGTAAACTTGGGGTAGCCCACAGGGTAGAGAATGAACATGTATTTGTACAGAGGAGCTGATTACATGTGGGTAGGTAAGGAGAATTTTGGGAGTAAAATCTGTAGCAGAGAGAATGAATACCTTGGGGTAAAGTGAGGCAGTCAGTGATGGGCAAGGAGGGAAAATTTGTGTTTGTAAACGTTGAGGTCACGTGGAGCAGAGAATGTACATCCTGAGGTAAACTGGGGTAATCAGTTGTGGACATATGGGGAAAATTACAGGGGTAAAACTTGAGGTAATGTCCAGGGGACAGAAGGAATATTTTGAGTTAAAACTTGGGGGGTTTTTAAGGAGGTTATCTCCAGGGGAGAGAAAGGACATCAGGAGGTCAACTGAGGTAATCAGTGGTGGCCAGGTGGGGAGATTCAGGGCAGAAATCTCTGAGGTAATCTCCAGGGTCCAGAATGAATCCTGAGAGGTGCAGAGGAGGCAATCAGGAGTGGACACCACAGTGGGCCCAGGGAAGGTTCTGGGGGTAAAATGTGTGGTAGTGTCTGGCAGAGAGAATGAACATTTTGGGATAAACTAAGGCAGTCATCAGTGGACAGGTAAAACTAGAGAAACCCTCCAGGGTGGAGAATGAATATTTGGAGGTCAAAAGGAGGTAGTCAGTGGTGAGCAGGTGGGGGAAGTTTTGAGAGTAAACTTGAGGTGGTCTGTAGGGTAGAGCATGAACATATTTAGGTATACATGAGGTGATCAGCTGTGGAGAGGTAGGGAAATTTTGGGGGTCCCACTTGAGCAAATCTGCAGGGCAGAGCATGAATATTTGGAGGTCCTAAAGAGGTAATCAGGAGTGTGCAGGTAGGGGAGACTCTGGGATTTAAAAGGTAGGTAAACTCAGGGAGAGAATGACTCAATTTTGTGTTCAAAAAGAGGTAATCAGGAGTGGGCTGGAAGGGGAAAGTTTGGGGGTTAAAAAGGAGCTTCATTCTCTGCAGGGCAGGGAATGAACACACTGAGGTAACCTGATGTGATGAGTGGTGACAGACAGACAGTTGTGGGTGTTAAAGTTCAGGTAACCTGCTGGGAAGAGAAGGAACCTGTTGAGGTGAACTGAGGGTCTCTGCAGTGGCCAAGCAGGGAAATGTTGGGCTGATCCCTGAGTTGCTCCTGTGTGGGGCGGCTGCAGCGAGGCCGAGCCCTGGCCCTGATTTGCCAGCCATGGGCAGGGGGCTCTGTGCCAGCCGGGGGAGCAGCGGGGCCCCCGTGGCAGAGAGGGCAGGGGGGCTGTGGAGCTGCCCCGGGGGGAGC